>NC_056727.1:871803129-871923129 GCF_019279795.1 Protopterus annectens | reverse complement strand
TGCATATTAATGAAGTCACACTGCCCAACCTCCTAGGCATACATGGAGTGTGTATGAGTGCAGGGGGTGTGTCTGAGAGCAGAGCTCTCAGAATAAACATACCCCTGCAAAGTAGAACAACAGAAAGTGGAAATAAATGAGGGAGGCTGCTCATAGGTGTCCGCATATCCCCAACAACAGTTCCCCAATTATCAGCAAACTAATCCTCACCACAGAAAAATCAAAGCAAACGTGAACTGAATCTATGCACAGTGTGATGTTATATAACCTGCTACGTAACATAAATATGTGAAATGGAGTACTGCAGTAAGCATAGATGTCAGTTGCTATTGTAATAACGTGTAGAAGTCCCCAGGACCCCATACAGTGTATGTACACATGAATCATGGATACCAGACACATATATAACCTGTAATGAATAATAAATCACTGCCAAAAGGCAAATATAATGCTAATTAACTATTAAGCAATGCTAACCATTGCACAGCTCAACTTAGTAAGTATAAGCAATGTGTAGGGCAGCCAATTAAATCTGCCTAGTGATATACCTCTTTAAGCAGTGACAACCTTAGGTAAGCAGGTGTGCCCATAACTTAGCCTATTCAAAACCGGCCAATCACAGAAAAGTGTGGGAAATTGGCTGTATTTAAACTCCACAGGCGGGAATACTACCCATAACTGGTTGTAGCTTCCTACTGCAGGCAGAATGGCTGGAGTGGATGAATGCACTCGATTTAGAGCGCAGCGCTGGGGCATCCAGGAGTCAGAAATAATGGTTTGGCTCCTGGTAAAATACCATGAGGAGAGACTACTGCAGGGCCAGTACCAGGGCTCGCAGTATAAAACGGAGGCCTGGGACAGTCTCACCCATGACCTCACCAGTGCCACAGGTATCCACCGGACTGGTGAGCAGGTGATGCACTACCATGCTGACCTGAAGCTGTGGAGGGGGGGATGTACTGAAACAGTGGATCCAGGAATCTTGACAGATGCCTAATGCCCCAGTACTAAGTACTCATTCTACTAAGTAGTTAATAATTGCCTATCTTGTGTATACTATGGATAGATATGGCTAAATATCATTGCATTTCACTGACAGCTGCAGATGAGCGGACTGCGAACCAGCAAGCCCATGATGATAGGTTGTAAAGGCTGCGTCGTGAGGCAGGTTAGTAATTATTCTGCATGTACTGTCATAACAAATAAATATAAGAGCCTTAGAAAGTGTTGTATCAGTAGACATAAAGGTGTAATATTCTGTAAATAAAGGTATAACCCCTGGAGTGCTACTGTTTACTCTTCTTTCATATGTGGTTGAACTGTTGCATACTATAAATAGTAATGTTGTATTAAGCAGTGTTGCCCAGACTGTGGTATGCAGATAAAATGAGAATGAAGGTCTGTATAACAATGTCGGAAGTTCCAAGAGGTCAGTCATATTGTACAAGTGAGGGAGACATAGTCAGAAAACATTAGACAGCTTCACATTAATTCCCTGATAGCACAGTGTACTGTGATGTTAACTGCAAGTTTTTTGTCACACACAGCAGGGGGTTGAATCCTGGGAGTGTTAGTAAGTTGTATGCATAATCATACCCCACAACTGTACAGATTTTGTTACAATGTTCAGATAGAAAACTGCATGCATAATTACACCCAACAACAGTACAGAATTTGCTAGAATGTTTAAATAGAAAGTTGTATGCATATTCATACCCATCAACTGTTCCAATCTGTCCAGCATGTCCTGATAAATGGCCCACATCACCAGCCTGGTACCCTGTTCCCCTGAAAAATCAGTGTGATGATCCAAGAAATGTAGGCAGCCGTTAATGACATATAACTGACATGTACATAGTCAGAGAATGTATATGAAAACAAACCTGTCATTCCAGCATCTCACCCAAAGTGTATGAGAGCAATTCTCGACATATGTTGCATTAACACCTGCAACTTGTCACACCTGTATGTAAGACACATGTCACGTATATAATAATCTATAAACATACCATTGTACAATATAAGGCCATTGGGTAGTGTAATAATACTTGTAAGGGACCGATCACTGCGGTGACTACGAATGTAATGAAAACTACAAGGATATATTAGTTGTTAACTGAACTCTCTCTCTCACCCCTACCATATGTGCAAAAATAACCCAATGACACACCTCAATCGGTATGTGTACACTCCAAACTTTTGTTGGGACATATGTCCTATTAATTTATAATCATTCACATTTGTTTCTATGCATGTGCCATGTTAAAATACCCCCATATCGGTGGCCTGTTGCCATCAATGAAACCTGCATGCTGTTGTGATGGCCACTGGTGTTCCATATATACATGTGTTCTGCCTGCTCTGCAACTGTTTTACATCTGGTGTGTTGGGTTAATGGATATACCTATGCATGCTGTTATAACTAATCCTGAATGCTGTTGACTATTATTAACCTATATCTGTCTGCAAACTGCAACACCATAGGTTGTATGGGAAGGCTGGTCCCAGCGGACCCACTTGTCCCACCTCAGCTGGCCATGGCACCGGGCACCAGCACATCTGAGGCCCAGGCTGAGACCTCCTCCTCCATAGGCCATGCACCACCTTCGGGTGGAACCACCACAGGGGATGGGGCTTACCTCCCCCCCCCGGAGTAGGAGAAGTGAGGAACCAGTCACCCATGAGGTCCATGCCGTGGTGAGTAGGGAGATCGATATTGCTTTTCAAGACCAGCTACACCAACTTGAGGGCCGAGTGGTGCAATTAGAGGATGAGTCTGCCCCTTCTACACAGCCCCCAGCATGGCCACCTTTGGGGCCTTGAAGGAGCAGTGGTGACTGCCCATGGGTGAGGGCCTCAGTCCCACTGTTTCAATTTGGGAGCTCATGGGCTTGGGACTTCAAAACACTCCCCCCCCCCATCCAAGGTGCTTTACCCCACATGTGTCATATACTGCTCCTGTATGCATCTTGTTTGTCTTGTCTGTTAACCTACCCAACCCACCTCCCCAAATATACAATACACATATGCTTATACACAAACACATGCATACACTTTGACACAACAGCACAACAGTGGGGAAAAGAACAAACTCTGTTTGTAGTATAGTGCTTCTCTTTACCACTCACAAAAGCATACCGTGTTTTGTCATCCTCATCATCATCATCATATCATCTAATTTTCTACATAGGATCAGAGTGCCGTGTTAACTGCTGCCACCTCTCTTGATTCAGTACCACACTCCTGCCTTCTTCAGCACTCATGCCTGGCTATTGCAGGTCTTCTCTTACACAATCCATCCACCTCTTTGCTGAACACCCTTGTTTCCTCTCACCTTCTTCTTGTCTGTCCCAAATCTTCTTCACCAGATCGTCTTCTGCTTTTCTACAAAAGTGCCCAAACCCCCATAATCTGTTCTCTTTAATCTTTTCTGCAAATGAAGCTACTTTGGCTTCAGCTCTTATTTCCTCATTTCTTCATCTGTCCCACAATGTGCATCCTTCCACTCTTCTGAGACACTTCATTTCCATCACCTCTAGCTTTCTCATCTGCTCTACCTTTACTACCCAGGTTTCTAAACCATACAGTAGTACTGGTCGCATCACTGTTTTGTGCACCTTACTTTTCAGCTTCTTTGACATCCTTTTGTCATATACTACAGCAAAAAGTCTGTGCCAGATGGCTGCAGCCCCTCTAATTCTGGCCTTGACCTCTTCATTCAGACTTTCATTTTCCTCAACTACCCCTCCCAGATACTTGAAGATATTAAACCTGTTCCACTATCTTCCATTCTAGTTCAGTTCTCATCTTCTTCTGATTTCCCCAGTTTGCTGCCAATACCACTGTCTTATCTGTACTTAGTTTCATCCCATGTGCCTTGGGTTTTAAATTCCATTCCTCTATTCTTTGCTGAAGTTTTTGTTCAAAGTCTACCTGCAATGCCACATCATCTGCATGCAGCAACTTTGTTGACCTGTCCCCTCTGACTTGTTTGCAAATGTAGTCCATCACCAGTATGAACAACAGTGGGCTTGGAACTGCACCCTGGAGTACACCCACTCCCACTGCAAACCTCTCTGTGAGACCAAACACTGTTCGTACTTGAGTCATTGGGTCCTTGTACATAGCCTGCACTAGTTCTACCAATGTTTCTGGGACTTTGAACCACCACAGTGCTGCCCAAATTAGTTTTACTGGGACTGTGCCAAAAGTTTTTTCCAAGTCTAGGAATGCCCAGTTGGATTCTTTCTTCATCTCTAGCTTTTTCTCAACAATCTGTTTCACTGCAAACATTGGGTCAGTTGTGCTGCATCCTGATCTGAATCTGAAATGCTCATCCCCCATCTTACTTTCTACTACTCTGCATATCCATTTATCAATCACCCTCTCCAGAACTTTCATATAATATGACAGGAGTTTGATACCTCTGCACTGTCCACAGTTGAGGATGTCCCATTTGTTCTTGTACACTGGCACAAGTATACTTATTCTCCAGTCATCTGGGATATGCCTTTCTCTTCACTCTGCTATGAGTACCCTCAGAAGCCATTTCTCTCTTATCTCACCCAGTATTTTTATCATAACTACTGTGACCTCATATGATCTTTTCCTGACTCATTTTCCTTAGTGCTATTATTACTTCTTCTAGGGTAGGTTCCTCTTCTTCTCTCATCATAGGCTGTGGGGTTTTCCTCATTCAGAAGCTGCTGGAAGTACTCCTTTCATCTGTCTTTGATGTCCTAAGGACTGATGAGCAGATTTTGCTGGCATCCCTCATGAAGGACGTCTGATTATTTTCTCTATCATTCTGTCTTTGCCTTGCAACCTTTTACAGTTTTTTGTGTCATCTACTGAGTCATTTTCCAGAAGTTGGTAGAGTGCCTCTTTTGCTCTGTTCTTTGCTATTGCAACTCCTTTCTTACCTTTTGTGTTAGCTAACTAGTATCCCTTCCTAGCCTGATCTGTCTTTTCAATCTCACACTTTGTCCTGTACTCCTTTCTTTTGATGACTTCCTGAACCTCTGAATTCCACTGTCAACTTCCCTTATGTACCTTATTTCCATACCTGGCTCACCCACATATCTGTTCTGTAGTTCTCACACATGCTGTTTTGAGGTGCTTCCTTCCTTCTTCAACTCTACCTATTTCCTCCTCCTCTTCCTGGGGTGCTAAAGCTCTGAGGAATTTCTTGAACTGTTGTACTTTCTTTCCAGTCAGCTTCCAGGTCTTCATCCCTTAGAGCCTTTTCTGACTGCTGTTTGCAGCTGATTTTGGCAACCAGTAGTTTATGCTGTGGGCTGACTATTTCACTGTGGATGACTTTTCAATCACTGATTCTACCTCAGTACCCTCTCCTTACTAGGAGGAAGTCTACCTGAGTTGCATGTTGGCCGCTCTTGTAAAATAATTTGCCAGACAGAAGTCTAGACTGGCCTTTATTCCTGTTGCCCCACCCATGTGGACCCAAGCAGTCTGTCCCAATATGTGCATTCAAGTCACTCATTATTAACACCAATTCATTCTGATGACATCCCTCACTGCCTTTTGAAGCCTCTCTCTCACAACAGTTCCCACAACATTTCTAGCCTGCCCCCCTCCTTTGTAGTAGACTCTGGATCCCAAGAGAAATGTCTTTGCTGTACTGCCCTTCCATCTTGTGTCTTGAATACATAGGATGTTTAGCCTCCTTCATACAATCATGTCATCACTTCCAAGCTGCATCCTGTCAGTGAATCTACATTGATTGTAGTAATTCTTAGTTCAAGTTTGACAGGTTGATTGATTTTACATCCAGTTTTCGCTCAGCTCAACAGACCTATCTCAGGCTGGGCAACTGGTCACTGTCCCAGTAAGTTAAGGCTGCTGGGCTTTATGGTGAGCACACACTGGCCAATAGGGACACATACATCCCTCCTAATTTCAGTATGGGTCCCTGACATGGGTTGGAGTAGGCAGAGACATCGGCGCCCTTATCACCGGTAACTACCCATGCCCATTTTCGCAACATTAGTCAACATGACCAAATCACACAGAGCCATATTTTACACCATCAAGTGGCTAGTCCTGCCATGGCACACAGTATTATCTATGTTCTCCTATCATGAGGATACTGTGCACCACAGAAGAAGCACAAAGTGATTGATCTATACAGCTTTTCCACCTGTAGTGCACCGTATAGAGTCTGTGCTGCACCCCACAGCTCCATTCATTGGTGAGTGAGTTTGAGATAGAAACACTCAGCATGTTTTTCAGAGGTGGAAGGATCCCAGCAGAGACACAGGGAGAACATACAAACATGCAGACATTGGCTGGAGTTCAGGATTGAACATTGTACCTTGTGCATGGAAAGCAAAGAACATAACTATTATGCCAAATGGTCTCTTTTGCTTTTTACAAACTTTTAATAACTTATATGTCATGAAATGTGCCTGGTATTTGTGATGTTGTTGCTTAATTACTGTCTGAAAAATGTAGCATCATGAGTATTATGACAAAAAGTGGATGCACCCAGTTTTTTCTGTAGTAAGCCTGCAGCTGTAAATTCATAAACTGTGATGGCTATTCACAATATACTCCACAATTCTTATGTTTCTCAATAGCAGAGCATGCTATAGATTCATATTTCCATAGCTACATGGACTCCTCCACTTATGTATTAGGTTATGACATCAATCCAGGGAGTAAAAGATTTTAATTGATACACAAGGCTCTGGTGTGTACCAGCCATATACAATTGTATATTGTGTTTGCGTGTGTGTGTGTGTGTGTGTGTGTGTGTGTGTGTGTGTGTGTGTGTGTGTGTGTGTGTGTGTACATGAGTGTGTGTTTTTGGCTTTACTAGAATCCTTGTACAATGCAGAATAACCTCATATATGCTGCTTAGATGATAAAAAAGGCATATATATATTCAGAGAGCCAGACAGATAGAGAGAGATAGATAGGTAGATAATTATTAGTAACACTTATGACATCATAACAATTGCATAAATGTTATGATGTCAGCATGTAATCACATTGTAAATTATCTTTATCTTCCTTTTAACTTATGCAATTAATCTATTACTATAACAGGTTAATTACAAAATGTTATTTGAAATTTTACTTACTCAGCTACAGTATTATATTATTGCATTATGCATTACATAAGAGAATTCACTATGAGTTACACTTCCTAACCTACAATCCACATTAATTTGACAGATCATTATAAAAGGCAAGGCTTTAAGCTATTTTTTAGGAAAGTACTGGACAAAATTCAGCATTTATTAGTTGATAGTATCTGACCACCTTTCTAATGCATTAGCATTACCTTTAGCAATCCTAAATAGTGATGGATTATTCTCTGCATGAGCTAACCACATATTTTCAAATGGCCTTCATAAAGTGTTCATGCTAATGGCTCTTAAACATATCATTTTCCCAAAGCTGTCACTTACACAGAAGAGATGCAGAGGAAACCACAATCAAGAGATTGTGACTTCTGTAGCATAAATGTAAAACTGCCATATACTGAAAATGTATGAGTGACACAGGTGACATATCCATGGTAATAAATGCATGCAAGTTTTATTCTGAGTATTAATAATTAACAGAGAACTGAACATCAGTAGAGTTCTGTATACTTTTTCTAGGTGATTCATAAAGTATATGCATCATTCTCCAGAATCTGTGTCACAGTTAAATGTTATTGTGTGTAAATGTGTGTGTGTGTGTGTGTGTGTGTGTGTGTGTGTGTGTGTGTGTGTGTGTGTGTGTGTGTGTGTGTGTATGTATCCTGCAACAAGCTGGAACCCCATTCAAGATGAATTTTATGCTTTGCATCTGTTGTGTTATGCAGGTAATCGAAAAATGAAGATATAAATTCATGCATACCTATATGCACAGACAAATACACGCATATCCATCTATCTAGCTATGTAGATAGGTTTTAACCCCCACCCCCCACCCAATGTGCATATATCTATGGGTCTAGTTCATTCACAGAAAATGAATTTCATTGAATTTCAATTCACCCTCAAAAAAAATGCTGTAAGTTCAAATCACTGAAAACTCATTTCACTGAATCACATTTTACTGAATGTAAGTACTGTTGGGCAAATAAAACATATATGCCCTTTTCCCCACTGTAGTGCAATCCTGAAGTTAGTATATATAGTTAGGGGATGTGTGGGGGACACAGCCTCCACATTGGGGCGGTTTCATTTCACAGAAAGCTAACAATATAAAACCAAATGTAGGTGGCGGGCTATGCCGCCAACACCCCACACCCCCCCAACTATATGGGTCTAGGACTATTCACTGAAAGCACAATTCACTGAAAACACAATTCACTGAAACACATTTCACTGAAAGTTACATATGGCCTTTTCCCCACTGTAGTGCGACCTTGGAGTTAGAATATATAGTAAGTGGGTGTGGGGGGCATCGACCCCACATTGGGAGATGTTGGGGGCAACGCCTTCCACATAGTTTGGATATATATTAAGTTTAGAAGAGTAATTTATTGAAATTGGAAGTATCCATGTGTATAGTTCAAAATATTTAAAATAGGTGGGGGCCTCCCACCCCCCACACCCATGTGGGGGAGTTCCCACACCCCTTACTATATATTCTAACTCCTGGGTTGCACTGTATGGGGAAAACGCCATATATAACTTTCAGTGAAATGTGTTTCAGTGAATTGTGTTTTCAGTGAATTGAACTTTCAGTGAATTGTGCACAGTCAAATGTGTTTCAGTGAAATGTTCTTTCAGTGAATAGTCCTAGACCCAACTATATACAGTAATTCCAGGATCCAGCACAAGTACATACAGAAACAAATAAAAGACAAACCCTATTACTCTTCTCCAAGTATATGCAGGGGGGAAAACACCCCTACACCCCCATGCAACCCCCCACATTCCCTGCTACTTAAATATATCAACTCTGATATTGCACTTAGTGTAGTGAAGTGCAATCTTGGAGTTGATATTTTTAAGTAGCAGGGGAATTGGGTATGCAGCCCCCCACATGGGGAGTACAGGGGGGCTTGTCCCCCTACTTATAGTTGAAGGGTAATATGTTTCTGTATGGACGTGTGCTGGAATATAGTACGTATTGGTATCCTGTGTGTTTTCAGTATGATGAGATTCAGTATTTTGAGTTTTCAGTATTTTGAACTTTCAAGATTTTGGTCTCAGGATTTTGGGTTTCAAGACTTTGGGCTTTCAGGATTTGTAGCGCTCCTATAAATATATATATTATATATATATATATATATATATATATATATATATATATATATATATATATATATATATATATATATATGTGTGTGTGTGTGTGTGTGTGTGTGTGTGTGTGTGTGTGTGTGTGTGTGTGTGTAGATACATGATATAGATATGGATATTCATGTATTTATAATATATAAAAACTTGACATTTAAGGTTGTCAAGATCCTGCAAAAAACAAGATTTTTTTTCAGGATCTGGTATTTCTAGTGATTATTCATCCCAAAGATATTGCATTTCTGCTGCTTTCAGTTTGCTGTGCTGTATGTACAACCTTTAGTATTCAAGTGCTATATTGAAAGACTGCTTTTATTCTGCTCTTCAAAAAATGCAAAACGTTATAAAGGAATCACTGTAATGACTAGAAGGGATATTGAGAAACATTTATCACACTACATTAAGTAGAACAGGGTGGTCCACATGCCAGTAAGAGGTATTGCATATGCAGATGATTTCTGTTTTGGGAACTCTGCTTGGCCTGGTGTCTTTGTTCTATGTGGCAGATAGACACTTAAATTACTCAGGCTGCACATTTCATATGTTTTTATATTCATTGATTAATCTGTTGCTTGAGTGATACTTAAATATACAGATAATAAATGTGGCCAAGTCATTTCTGATAAGACTCAAGACCTACACAATCTATAAGCACTGTTGTTGACTCCCTGCTGGGTGAGGAAAGTAAATCATTTTTTGTCTGTAGGTTGTTTAAATTGACAGAGCTGCTTTCTGTTTTACCTGTTCCATTTTGTTTTCTGTTTTTAGAAATCTGCTTGCCATGGTATTTTTCTTCTATGTGGCATATAGACACGTAAATTACCAGGGCTGCACATTGTGCATGCTTTTTTTCAAGGATTAGTTTGTTTCTTGAGTGATACTTTAAAACAAAAAGAATATCTTTGGCCTTGCCTTTTCTGATAAGACTCAAAGCATACAAAATCTATAAGCACAGGTGGTGACTGTCTACTTGTTATCTTCCCGTGCCTTGATCTTCTTTTTAAACTCTGTGATTTTTAAGCTGCCCACCCTTAATGTTAATTGAGCTTTATAAGATCCTCCCTTTCTACACATCACTAATACCAGGCACATTTCATGACATATAAGTTGTTGAAATCTTGAATTATCTATTTGCCTTTCCTTGTACTTATTTTGAAAAAGAAATATGGATTTGTGCCTCTCATCATCTGTTCTATTGATTTACTTGCTCTGAATTCATTATCTAGCTAGCTGTTGGTTAAAATAGTGAATTTTTACACTTTAGCAAGCTCTTTTCTGTGTTTTTTTTCATCAAGAGGACAGAGGATTTTCATCTAGTGGCAGTGGGTGGTAGCCTGGTCTATAAAGGTTGGGAGAACACACTAGAGATTCCTGCACATGGGTGTTTTTTTGGCCAGAGAGCTTGTTAATCAGCTTACCTTCTTTTTAGTGCTTTTATAAATTATGTACAATTTAGTGGCTCTTGGCTCATTTCTACAAAGCAAAATACTTTTATTGAATAATCACACCTTTGTAAGTTGTTTAAAGTATACTGCTATATCTGCATATTTTTTGTGGTAGCATTTTACTCTGGACACTCTTGTACTGTGCTTTTATATTAGGAGGACTGGGATTATTCATCTAGTGGCAGTAAGTGTTTACTTGCTTTATCTGAGATGGGAAGTGTAGATCAGTGTATGTAATATACCTTTAACAAGCTTTCCAGTGAGTCAGAATATACATGTAAGTACTGAGCATGTGCAAGCAAGTGTGCCATTTTGAGTTTGCAGCCAAAGTGAGAGCATGCAAGTATGTAGTCAGTCAGTTAGATAGTTTAATTTTAATGTTCCTGCCATCCATCCTGGTGTATTTGTATACAATAAACTACTTAAACGAACACCCAAGTCTCAACATCATCTTAATACATATAAGAAGAGTGACATGGTGTCAGAATGGGATCCAGAGTCACAGCCATGAGGCAACCAGTTAAATTTGTAGGAATATACAGGAGTGGATCAGCCTTACTGCTCAAACAACTCACAAAACAGGTCAGAAACAAATTACAGATACTAAAACTTGCTTAAATTATTTCTTTTGCTATAAATATAAAACAAAGCACTCAGAATGCTGAAAACAAATTTCTTATTAAACAAAATGTCTGAAACTGCAAGATACTGATGAAAATATTCAAAATAGTTATGAAAATGTTTCAAACAATATCAGAATTGCATAAAATGTACAAAAAAGGAAAAAAAACAACCATATATTTTCGCTATGTGCTACTTTTTTGTATTAGCTAAAGCTATTAAAAATATCCGAAGTGTACAAGGTGTTTGCAAGTGTGTGCATTATTACAGTGCAGTTATTTCACAGAGAAAAGTTGTTTCAAAGAATATTTCGCAAAGTAGAGTTATTTCAAACCATATTTCACAGAGTACAGTATTTTGAAGAGTTTATTGAGCATTTAATTATTATTACAAGTACCTGGTGTGTGTGAATGTTCACACATAATTACAAGGCCATTTTGCATTGTCTTTTACTATAATCTGTGGGCAAGGCAGAAGGAATTTTCAGACCCACACTGCTTGTGTTTGATAACAATATTGCAGAAAATTGGAGAGTGTTTGAGCAGGAATGCAATATTTTCCTGCAGGCTGCTTTTTCTGACAAAGACGCATGTACAAAGGCATTTATTCTGCTTAATTTAGCTGGTTCAGAGGCCATTGAAAGAGATCATTCATTTCTGTACACACCTTCTGTGTTTGCAGGGGAGGGGGAAGACTGCCATACAGTGGTACCAGCTAAAACAAGGGAAGACACAGAGTGCTTAAAACATAAATTTAGAGAAATGTGTAACCCCCAAATGAATGTTACACTGGAAAGGCACTTATTTTATACAAGGGATCAAAAAGCTAGTAAAACTTTTGCAGCATATATAACCAACTTGAGAAATAAGGCTAAAACGTGCAGATTTAGTGATTTCAGAGATGAGTTGATAAAGGACAGGCTTGTGAGGCTTGTGTGTGGTATTAATGACACAATGAGAAAAAATTTGCTTTGAGACAGTGATTTAATGTTAAATAAGGTCATTGAGATTTGTCAGATATACAAGCTTACAGAAAAGCACACAAGTATGCTTACAAATGAGAATAGCTGCGGAAGACAGAATGACAAAGCTTATGTTGATAGTATGCAGTACATGGTTAAAAGAAACAGGCACAAGGCAGGTACTGCAGGTCCTGTAACAGTCCTTGGGAAACCTTGAGTCTTTCCAGCAAATTCCAGAGCATGCTCAGTGAAGCATAAGGGTGAGTCAGCAAAGTCAAAACGGTTTACTATCACATTCTATTGTCATTTAGACAATCGAATATGTGCAAAAATCATTTTCTCGTACTGAGAGTTCAATCACCACAATGTCAAAGCTGACATGAGTGAACAGCCGCTATTGTCAACTTCAACATTGCGGTGCAGATCGCATTATAGCGGGGATCAGGAAATGTACCCTTACCCTCACTGTAGTGCGATCTCGGAGTTTGAATATATAAGTGGCGGGGTGTGGGGGGTGCAGGGTGGCTTGCCTCCCTGCAAACATTATTGTCAGTTGTGAACAGATGTGAGCATTTCAACAAAGTCAATATTTGACATTGCTGAAATGCTCCATTCGATATTTTGGTTGCTCTGTGTTTTGATTTCCGACAATATTTGTCGGAAATCATTGCGCTCATCTAAATGATGTTTGCAAATATGATAGTAAACCAGTCAAAATATGTGCCCCCACCCATCTTCATAGTCAACTGTCTTAATTGTGCTGGTAATCATGAATCAAAAAAAGAGAAAAGTGTGTAGCTTTTGGTCAGCAGTGTATTTTTTGCAATAAGTGGAATCATTTCAAAAGGTTTTGTAAATCAAATAAGTCACATCCTCTTATTATGTCCAATAATGGTAGCATAATCACCCCAGATCTCCACACAAAACTATTAGGAGTTATTGTCGACAGCAATCTTAAATTTGATGTGCATATCAACAAAACTGTCAAAACCGTTAACAAAAAACTTGGGTCATTATATAGGATAAAGCCATTCCTAACCCCATCTACCAGAACTGCCATTGCCCGCTCCAATCTACTCTCTACCCTATGCTATGCCTCCCCTGTACTTACCAACTTAAATAAAACTGAACTTAACAAACTCTCTAGCTGCTATAATCACATAGCTAGATTTGCCACTGGCCTGCCCTATAGAACACATCACTGTATAAACCTAAGTAATCTTGGATGGCTAGAGCTACCCAGGCTGTTTCAGTATAACCAACTTATATTGGCTCATAAAGTACTCAAACAACCTAATAATACTCCAACACTAAAAGACATTATCTATCCCCATCTTAACCTCAGACCACTACGCTCATCTAATAGAATGGTAGTACAAACTATCAAACCCAACAACTCAGCCCAGGACACCCTCTTCGCCAGTTATGTTGGCAAAATTTGGACCTCTCTGCCTGCTGACCTTACCCTAGAAACATCTTTATCTCAATTCAAGAAATGTCTCAAGTAGTATTTCATGCCTCACTGGTTATGTCCATGCTCCAAGCCTGACTAAATGTTTAGCTTTTCTTGTATACCAATACTATTTTTGTAACTCAAATGTCTTGTGCTATTTTTATTAAGCTATATAATATGTTTGAGTCCATGTATAAGTGATACTCATCAACAGACTTTGTAACTTGTGATAAATGTGTGCTTTGTTAAGATGCTTGTGTAACTTCCTTCGGAGCTTTTCTCCCCGGGCCTCCACTGAAAATGGACATGTATCCAGTCAGGCTATCCCGGTCAACAAATGCAAAATAAATAAAATAAAATAAAATATTAAAAGAGGGCATTCCAAGAGGCAAGTTGATCAACTAGAAAGCTGAGACCCTACTTTTTATGCTAATGGTGTGTCTGTGCATGGTGAAATAGTCAATGCAGTAGATTTTTGAGCAAAGAATGAGATCATTTGTACTGTTTGGATTAATGGGAGCCCCATAGAGCTCAAAGTAGATACTGGCTCAAAGTGCAATGTTATGTCAGCAGAAACATTTGCTAGAGTAAAAGCTGCAGAACAATGTGATTTGACAAAGTTTACAAAGCTTGTTGCTTATGGTGGTGAAGAGATTCAAGCCGAAGACTCAGTAGTGCTTTCATGTTACTGTGCTGAGAACAGCTATGACTTGCAATTTTTCTTCATCAAGGGACATGTGCAGTCATTATTAGGCCTCAGAAACAGTTTGAAAATGGGACTGCTTTCACTTAATAAAGAAGTTCACCATGTATGCCTGAATGACAACAGTTCAAATTTCACCCAGACTATTGTTTCAGTATGCTAATATTTTTGCAGACAAACTAGGTAAACTACCAGTTGTGTACTCCATGAAATTAGACCCAGAGGTCAGCCCAGTCATCAGATGAGCATGGAAAGTTCCAGTAGTTATACAGAACAGAGTCAAAGCCAAGCAAGACAAAATGGTGCAGCTAGGTGGAATTTGTCCAGTAGAAGAACCTACTGAATGGGTATTCTCCATGGTAGTAGCTCATAAGAAAATTCAGATGATATCAAAATATGTATTGATCCAAGAGACTTTACCAAAGCATTAAAAAAATCTCATCCTCCAATGCGTTCAGTCGAAGAAGTTGCTGCCCTCATGCCAAATGCCACTGTTTTTTCTGTCTTAGATGGAAAGAGTTCCTTTTGTAAAAATTTACTTGACCAAAAAATCTTCATTGTTAACCACTTTCAGTACTCCTTTTGGAAGATAACAGATTTCTGAGAATATCATTTGGGATAAATTCTGCCAATGAAGTCTTTCAGCTTGCGATGGAATAAATTTTTCCTGGCTATTCCCATGTTATTATAGTAGATGATAGTCTTGTAGTAGGCAATGGTGAAGTCAAACATGACAGAAACCTCAAAAATGTTCTGTAAAGTGCACGTGAACTGACTCTTACATTGAATCTTCAGAAGTGCAAGTTCAGGCTGCGAGAAGTTATAACTACGACCAGATCCTTCAAAGCAAACAGCAATTCTTGAGATGCCAGCTCTAGACAATGTCCAAGCCCTACAATATTTTCTTGCCATAGTCAACTATCTAGGCAAGTTCATTCCAGATTTAAGCCAACTTTCAGCACCGCTTAGAGAGCTGACATGCAAAGATGTATTTTGGTCATAGTCAGAACGGCACCAAGGAGTATTTGATGTCCAGAAACAGAAAATTGCTAACCCACCAACTCTCAACTGCTATGATGTTCACAAACCAGTTATTCTTTCCTATGATGCTTTTAAATTTGGTCTAGGTACAGTCATTCTTCAGGAGGGTAGACCAGTAGCCTATGCAGCGAGGACTCTTACCCAAACTGAGGTGCAATATGCCCAGACTGAGAAAGAGCTCTTAGTAATTGTGCTTGCATGTTTGAAGTTCCATCATTATATTTATGGCCAACCTATCCAAATCGAAGCTGATCACCAGCCTTTAGTCACTGCTTTGAGAAAGCTTATGCATACAGCTCCAGCTGGATTGCAACGTATGATGCTCAAATTGCTCAAATTGCAAAAGTACAATTTCAGTCTTGTTTACACAAAAGACAAACTTCTTTATCTTGCTGATACCTTATCCAGATTGCTCAAGAAAACCACAGAACAGCATAACAATGAGCAACTTGATTTTGAGGTCATGGAAGTGAGACATTTTTCTTCCACACATCTTGATGAGCTCAGAACTCACACAGCTTCAGATCCAATTCTCCAGAAGCAAAACTTCTTTATCAGTTGAGGATGGCCTTCAAAGCAATCTTGTTTGCCAGCAGAAGTGCAACAATATTTTCTATACAGAGATGAGATTTTGTCAGACAGTGATATCATCATGAAAGGTCCTAAAGTGATTGTTCCAAAGTCTTTGCAACAAGAGAACATTAAGATCTTGCATCATGGCCAGCCAGGAGCAGATTCTACCAAAAGAAGGGTGAGAGGTCTAGTATTTTGACCATCTATGTCAAGAGATAATGAGAAAGTACTTTCATCTTGTTCAGTATGTAATAGTACAAAGCCGCATCAACAAAAAGAGCCACTTCAGTTAAGCCAGATTCCTGAGCTACCTTGGTCAACAGTAGCCACAGATATCTTTGAGTGGAAAGGCCAACATTACTTAGTGTTAGTAGACTCTTATTCAGATTGGTTCAAGATTGACCCACTTCCCAACCTAACTTCCAATACTGCCATTACTACATTGAAGCGACATTTTTCTGTCCATAGTAGTCCACGCAAAGTTATTTCTGACAATGGTGCACAGTTTACAAGTCAGCAGTTCAAGAAATTTGCAGAAGAGTTGGACTTTGTTCATATTACAAGTAGTTCTGAATACCCTCAGTCAAACAGCTTGGCTGAACGTGCAGTTCAAAGTGCAAAACAGCTGTTAGAGAAATCCCGACATGACAATAACGATGTTTTTATCAACTTGTTAAATCTTAGAAACATTCCTCATGATAAACATCTTGGTTCACCTGCCCAGAGACTTATGTTGAGAGAAACCAGAACCACACTACTAATCAGCAGTAATTTATTGCATCAATGTGCTAAGAACAATAGAGTAGTAAAAGCCCAGCTGTTGAAAAAGCATTTGTCCCAGAAGTCTTATTATGATAAAACCAGCAAACCATTCTGTTCTTACAAAATAAGGAGATAGTGAGGATGCAGCAGTCAAAAGGTTTCAATCGCATCAGATTTGTGAATAGTCTTTGTCAAGAGCCAAGATCATACATTGTGGAATCACAAGGAATGGAATTCAGATGAAATCGGAGGCAATTGTTACCAGTGTTACAGCATCTTGCTTGTGACAAAGACTCCAGTTCTCAGAGTGACTTGTCTAATGTTTCTATTCAAGAGAACATTCTATCAGCAATCCCCATTCCTGAGAAAATCCCTGAAATTCCTCAAGCAGAACATTCCCCAGTGACTGCCCCAGTTGGTAAACCCAGTCCTAACTATTACATCACAAGATCAGGTCACATCTCAAAACCTGCTTCCAGATACACAGCAACCTGGACATGACTGTTGTTTTTTTTTTTTTTTTTTTTTTTTTTTTATTAGTGTCTGCATAACTGCAAATCTATTCAAATGATATTGTTTATATGAGACAGCTCAGTAAAGATGGATGATGTAGATCTGTGTGTGTGTGTGTGTGTGTGTGTGTGTGTGTGATATACCTTCAAGAAGCTTTCCAATGAGTCAGCATATACATATAAGTACTGACACATGCAAGCAAGACTGCCATTTTGAGTGAGCAGCCAGAGTGTGAACACGCAAGTATGTAGTTAGTCAGTTAGATAGAGCATTTAAGTTTAATGTTCCTGACATCCATTCTGATGTATTCATATACAATAAACTACTCAAATGAACACCCAAGCCTCAATGTCTTCTTAATCCACATAAGAAGAGTAACAGGAAGCACACAAAATGGTTCTAAGTGTAGTTGTTTTATTGGCCAGAGGGCTAAGTAGTTAGTTTTGGTATTTCCAGTGATGGTATAAATTTTACTCGTTTGCACGGAGCTGTTCACCATTCCAGTGCCTGTACAGATGTGAGCATCTAGAAACATTGCTTGTTTTCATTATACTGTGAAAGTTTACTGTGTTATTTACTGTTTTTTAGGACTTCTATAAAGTCTAAAATTGCATTTTTAAACTGCTGTAAAGGAAGCTGTTCTGCACTGAACTATATTGTATCTAGTGTTCCTTATTGTATTAGGCATCTGTTTATGATTCCTTAACACTTGGGCTCCAAACCTGTCATTTTATGTTAAGAGGGTGAAAGTCTGCACTCTTGTGGCAGGAGACAGCTGATTTCACCTATATGAGCTGGCAATTACTAATAGAAAGCTCATTGTGTGCTTACCTGATTGGCCGTAGAGCATAGTTAGTGTAAAACTTGCTTTTTTCTGATCATATATAATCTTCGCATTTGTGTGAGTCTTGACTATTTTATCCAGAGATTCTCATTGCTTGATAATGACCCCCAAAGAATTGTAGAGATTTAACTAACATCTGAAGTCATCCTTGATAAGACAAATTGAAGAAAGTTATCATGGGAAAAATCCAGTACCATATTCTTTCTAGCTACAGGTCCCCAACCATTAACCACAAAATCCGTACATCATACCTAAAGTTAGTAGAGTCACTCACCATCCAGTGCAATACCATACTTATGGGTGATTTTAATTACTTTTCCATTAATTGGGAAGCATACAGGACCATTAACATGCAGGCCCAAAGATTTCTTGACTTTGTAAATTAAAATACCCTGGAGCAGCTAGTCTGCACTTCCACTAAGGGAACAAATATCCTACATCTGGTACTCACAAATATGGGAGAGTGCTGCACACCCCAGTGTGATGTCCTCACTGCTAAGATCAGATCACAAAGTGGTCTCCCTTGAAATAAAGGGAAAACTAGTCCCCACCTAACCCCAAAAACTTTAAGAACTTCACTAAAGTAAATTACTCCCTATTAAAGGATGGCATAGCTAGTTTCCAAGCTCCCTCAAATCCAGAAAACACAGAAACTTATGCATAGGCATATACAAAAGCCCTGTATGATCATATAAACAACTGAATATAAATGGCAGTAGCAGACTGAAATAAACCCAGGTCAAACTGCAAAAACAAGCCACCTAGGTAGACCCCTGGCATTAATAGTAAGAGGGAATGTGGATAACAGAGCCCCTCATTAGTCTAAACAAGTGAATCAGGGAACTAGTCAAGTCTCTGAAAGCAGATTTTGAGGTAAAAATAACTTCCACAACTAAGGATAACTATAAGGCATTTTTCAGTTATGCCCACAATCGTAAGGGCAACACTTAACAATTGGTGGAATTAGTTGTAGATGGCATCACCTATACTCAGCCAGAAGATATAGCAAATCTGCTGACCAACAAATTAATATCAAATTTCATCTTCCCTTTGCTCCCAGTTCTCCCCTAAGAAACACCTTCCATCACTCCACCTCCAATTATCACCAAAGAACAGGCTGCCACTGTGCTCTCCAAAGGTAAAAACACAGCTTCAATGGTGCCTGATGATAAACCAGTTTGCTCCTTAAACATCTTAAAACAGGACTTCTCAGGCTCATTAGGATCTCTGTTTAACTACGCTCTCCACACTGGCTTTTCCCACTAGAGTGTAGGACAGCATCATTCATTCCTCTGCATAAAGAGGGACCATCTACTGACCTGGGAAATTATAGACTCATAAGTCTGACTAGTCTTACATGCAAGGTCATGGAAAGAATAATCATGGACCTGATTAACAAGACATAGGAAACCTCAAAATACTGGACCTGACCCAATTCAGCTTTGTCAAGGGCAGGTCATGCCAACTGAATCTAGTGGATTTCTTTGGGTAAGTCACTAAAGCCATGGATGAGAGTAAGACAGTATATACTGCCTATCTCAACCTGGCCAAGCATTTGACACAATACCCCACTCAGGTATTATAAATAAACTCAGAAAACTGGGCATAAATACATATGTCACCAGTTGGATAGCCAATTGGCTCATGGACAGGACACATGTGGTTAAAGTGGGACAATCCATATCCAGCAAGATGCCAATTACTAGTAGTGGTGTGCCACAGGGCTCAGTGCTTGGACTACTCCTGTCTGGAATATACTTCTCTGAAGTCAAAGCTAAGGTGGAAGGCTTCTGGAAGACAATGCTTGCTGATGAATGTAAGCTGGGGATAACCACTGAATCACCCAGTGATGTAGATATCCTTCAGGAGGGTTTAAATCAGATGAAATGATTGGTGCCAAAACCATAGACTAAAACTAAATGCAAAACATGCATTATCATACCCTTTGGGAAGTCAAATAGTCCCAAAAATTGCAACATCAATAGCACACTCCTAAGAGTAGACTCAGAGGTGAGAGATCTAGGTACCCAGACAGACACTAGCCTGAACTTTGCCACCATGTGTCCACAGTGGTGGGGAAGTCCTTCTATGTGGCACAACTTATAAGTAAAGGTATGGCATCCAGATCCAAGGAAATTATATTCCGGCTGTATTCAGCCCTCATTAGATCAATAATTGAGTACAATGCACCATTTGGAATGTACTTTACTAGACACTTGTAGTAGCTGGAGCAACCACAGAGGTTCCTTTTAGAGAAAATACAGGGTGTAAAAAACATGTCCTATGTGTATAGACTAAAAGCCCTATCCCTTTATTCTGTCTCCTACTGGCTATTAGAGGGTGACCTATGCCTGACCCACAAAACTCTCACAAATCCAGCCCTGATAGAGCTGCTACACATCTGAAAGTCAAACATCACAAGGGTCACCTGATCTAGGGATCTAAACTTAGTTAGCGACTCAAACAAAACATGCTGGAGAAACAGTTATCCATCTCAGAGATTACCCCCTTCTTTGGAACAACCTTCCTATTCACATTAAGCAGAGCCCTTCCCTGGTCCTCTTCAAATGCATTTTGGATCAATGGATGGGGAATCCCAAATTTACACACACACAGTAGTGCTTATGTCTCATATGGACAGGGGCAATCTGTAAGATACTCAAGGCATAGGCATAAATCCATGCAATCTTCTTGCCCCTAGGGGGCATATATTGGGTAAAATCAGGTTATATTGGCTAGGTTTGTAAGAGCTCTTAAGCTGGCAGCCTAGTAATGTCCTCTGAACCTATGAACCTATGATGGCAGTAGACATAGTGGTGCAATTCAATGCCATGTAATAACAAAGTAATGAGTCTTGATGAACTATTTCATTACTAGCACACACATGCTAGGAGTGGCATCTACTTTAGTAAACCAGAATGTTTTATCAACCACTTTGGAATCCAGTTTCTGTAATGTTGTATGGCACAGACCTCTGCATCATGGACTGTTTCATCAGTTGCTGATATCCCATCACCTCCTTGACCAGGATATGGTTGAATGCTCCTATGCGACAGCAATATCATATGGAAGCTGGCTGACAAGTGCAGTCCTTACATGGGATTATAGGGGATTTCTTGGAATGCCTTTCTCAGTGGATGCAAATGTGTGCTTGTCATTAATTATTCTTGCAATATGGACCTTCCAGCATGCAACCAAAAATATGCTTGGAGATTTCCAGGTCTCAATCATGTGAATCCTGATCCAGTTCTTAGATGTGGTGCAGATGCAAGTGGAGCAAATGTAGCATTATATGATATAATGCATTGCCATCAGGTCCAGGGAGCAACAAGCCGCACCAGCAATGTCATCAAGGCCTCACCTGATCTACTTATCATCCAGTATACCAAGCCAAAGGACTTATAGTTCATCAACTACTAGGTGACGTGTAATGCACAGAGTATTATATGCAATGTATCTGTGTGCCATTCAGGCAGCTCCAATGATTCCCTCATCTGATGTATGTGTGATCTACATCAGCATTTCATGCAGAGGAACTTTCTACAGGGTCATATAGATGGTAGATGCATACATTTACAGCTCTAGAGCTCACAATTGTCCAGTCATATGAATATAGCTGTCAGACTGCTCATAATGGTGTTTGCTGTTATGTGTTATAAGTGATGCCATATAGTTGATGAACATTATCCATAGCCCCAGAAAGAAGCAGAGAGGGCATACAACATTACTCTGGCACAGACACAGGACACCACTGAACCAGTGTGCAGAGTGTTGAAGACCCTTTTCCACTGCCCAGATACATCTGTTGGTGCACTGCAGTCCACTTCTGAGACAAGCAGTAAACTTTATATGGTGTGTGTGCCATGCTACACAACAGATACAGCATGGAGAGACAATAACACATGCAAATGGGTGAGGAGTCAGAGGAGGACATGGCTATGAAAGACATAAGTGGGCACAATATGCCATGGTATGAGCAAATAAATGGCTTCTGTCTCATATTTATGGGCCATGACAGGACAATCACAAAAGAAAAGTGATGCCTACATTTACACAGCAAGGCAATGCAGTACTGTGCAGTGACTGGCCATGCTGTGAATCAGGAATTATCTATCCCACATCAGTCATGTGTTGGCTAGTCTAGTCATCATCATTAATTTCATGGGAGGGCAGTAGCATGGGGCAAATACACTAGCACAGGTGGAGGGTCATGGGTGATGCCTAGGTAAGCCTGAACACCAATAGGATTTTGTAGGATGCCAAAGATCATGTCCTCAGGTGATGTCTGGAGCTTCCAGTAGAAGAGGCCTGGTTAGGTGTAGCAGCTATCCTGCAAAGGCAAGTGTAATGGCATGAGTTTCAGGACAAACCATAGTGCATGGGGTTTGTATGTGAAATTGTGTCTGTGTCCCTTGCTGTGAGGTTATGGCAGGTGGATGACTTTCAGTTTGTCTTGTCAGCCTGGGTGTATGTTATTCCGGGGACATCTACCAGAGGAGTGGGCTGGTGTGGAACTTCAAGACCATAATTGTGATTTGTGAGTTGAGCCCACAATTGAGCTGGGCAAACATGATCATCAGTGAGACCTTCCATTACCACTTGTGGAGATGATGGTGGATCCAGAAGAAAAAGAACATCCAAATTGAATGGCGTGGCCAGTAGTGGAGCCAAAATAGTGTCATCCACATCCACATGATTGGCTATGGCCATGGCCATGGCTAGGGGTATAGGTAATGGCGAAATCAAAATAATTTCATCCACATCAATGTAAGCAGTTATGGCCAGGTGTGGAGGCAGTAATGGAGGCAGTCATGTGTGCAAAAGTGGTTGAGCTCATATGCAGTGTGCAGTTGTCACCTGCTTTGAATACACTTGACAAGTGCAAATATCCACATGGATCCACCAGTTGCTGCCAAATAGGATGAAAAATATGAAGATATTCATGGCACCCATGTGTGTCTTTGTACAGACCACACAGCATACTGAGCACCTCTGATATGGTCTGAGCAGTATCCATCTATGCCTATATCACAGCTCTGGGGATTCACTGGTTGCTGTTTAGGGTATATAACTTCAATATGATATAATACCCATACCTCAGGTTGTTGATTAGCACCTCTTCCCAATGCTTTGTGTGAGCACTCCTGAGGTTGTGCATCTCTTGGATGCTGGTGGTGTTTCTGGTACCTGTGTACAATGTGTGAAGTATACATGGGCAGAACTTTGTTCACTAAGCACAAGTGATGTTGGAGGGCAATACTGAGCCCTTACCATTCCCTCAACCATGTAGGAAGGGAATGTTCTCTTCATTCTTAATAGGCTGATACTTCCACTCTGTGACATATGCTCACTGCCATCACATATCTACAGTACCTGTTGGTGGAGGATGCATTCATTGTTGTGCTGATATCCCTGAGTAACAGAAATAAAGTATGATATGCATGAGTACACTGTGCAAAAGTGTTGACTTAGGAGCATAGGAAGTTACTAGGCTAATGGCCCTAGTGTCCTTGCAAGCCTAGCCAAGTTCTACCTTTATTTCCACGATTAGCACCTATCACCCTGTCCACGAGGGACATAGGTGGAACCCCTGGGGTGAATTTATGGTTACCATCCAATCGACCAGATTGAGTTTGAAGAGGACCAATGAGGTTCTCTGCTTGACATGAAGTGGGGGGGTCTGTTCCAAAGGTGTGAAAACCTCTGGGGGACAAATCTGTCCCTCCAGCAGGTTCTATTAATGTCACATACCAGGTTAAGGTCTTTAGAGTGAGTAACCCATGTAGTATTTGACTTGCAATGGCATGATATCAAGCTCACCTGGTAAATTCTCCACAGACATATCAGCAGTCATTCCCTGTGCTGCAGATATTTGGAGTTGAAGCCTTAATGTTCATTGCTGGCATTAAAGAATATAGAGAAGTCTGCATAACCCAGACTGATAAGCTACTATGTGTTACATGATATATTTGCAACTACTCACCTAGAGCATCCCCAACAGACATTCAGGCTCTCACATTCAAATCACCTTCTAGAATCAGTATCTTGTCAGTGCCAGCTCTGTGTGTTATTAGGAAATGATCCATCTTTTGTAAACTTACAGTGTGTTGCTGGGAGCAGCTCCAGTGGTAGACTCAGCAGCAGCTATGTCTTATGGCTTGTTTCTTGCAGACAACATCATGTTGGTTTCTATAAATGCAGTTGTGTCCACCAACATTTATTTGTTGACCATTTCCTACCAAACATGGTCACTGAAGGCCTTGTCTGCCTTATCTGTGTCCAGGATAGGCCTACTATGTGTCCATAGAGCCAAAAGTACAACACATCTGTTTCATGTAGTGAAAACATCTAGGTGTACTTTCATTCCTGAAGTGCCATGACAATTCCAGTACACCTGTGTAAACACATGTGCATCAGTGAGTGTGTGTGTGTGTGTGTGTGTGTGTGTGTGTGTGTGTGTGTGTGTGTGTGTGTGTGTGTGTGTGTGTGTGTGCGTGTGTGTTTGTGTGTGTGCATGTATACAGGACTGTCTATGTTTGACAACACCCTCCGTGGTAGGTACTGCTTTGTGTAATGCAATAACATAACTGCTGTGACACTGTACCAGACTATGCTTCATGTGACCAGGTAGTCCCCGTACAATGTCCCTTGCTGCAGTGCCTGTGACACAGTCTTTGTCATAGAACTGTGGGTTCAGCAGCCACTGCCATGTGAGCATACTGTGCAACCTCCCTGTGCTCACTGTGGATTCCCAGTCCCTAACAGGTATGTCATCTGTCATACCTGTTTCCCCTTTTCTGTGCATGTGTCCCCTCAAAGGAACACAAACTATCATGTAAGGATAGTAAGGCATCGATAACTCTTACTCCCATCAAGGGAAGAATGACAGCGCTATCTGTTGTTGCTTGGATGTTTCTCCCTCTCAGTACTGGAACATTTTCTTCCTGCTCTCTGTACTCTAAGTGTGTTAACATTTCCCATCCCAACACAATATGCCATATTCCCTGCAGGGATCATTGGAGTGTCAGTACAAAACAGTAAGCATGGTGTGACCCGCCCTAATATAATATGTCATATTCTTGTCAGGGTCATTGGAGTTTTAGCAAAGAGCAATCAATATGGTGCGATAGCTGTGTGTAGCAGCCATGAGCCCTGGAGCTGTCCCTTCAATGTTGAATTTATTATCAGTACTCCTCATATCATTGCAGTATTATATTTGTGTCTGTGGCATGGCCTCTTACAGTACAGAAACCACACTGTTTATCATACTGTTTAGGAGTACATGATGCAGTGTTTATGCAATCAGACAACATAGCATGATGTGCTCTGAATCACACAAATAGCACAATGTGTTATTAGTCCTATTCTATATTGTGAGGTTCAGTCTGCCTCATACATGCACTGTGTCCAGTTTTAGTGTATGGGTGTATATTTGGGCTTGGCTGCTTTAAATTTGCAGTGTGGTACTGGCTGTAGTCATCAGGTTATCTAGCTGCACATCATGGCCATGCTCAAGCATGTAGGTCATTTAGGGTGTCTGCGCACATGGGACATGGTAACACAGCAATCACTTGGCCTATGCCATTGGATATGTGCATCTCACTGCCATGGATGGGCTGCCCATTTGTATGAGTCATACTGTCTTCATGACATGGAGCATCACACCCCCACCTATCATTTCTACTACTGCATTTGTCATGTTGTGTTGTGTAGCTCTGCCTTCTGCAGTATCCAGGTGTGGCAGGACTGCTGCATGGTGCAATATGAAAACTAAATCAAGTGCTGCATCACAATACATTTAACACAACTGCACAGTGACAGCCATTTCCATGAAATCATAGCTTCATTATGCAGCACTGCACCCAATAGGGCTGTACAATGTACTCCATTATTACCATAATTTCATTGTATTACTTGATATTCATGAATGATACTTGTGGCTACTATTTTATGTTGGAGGGGGTATTCAGCAAGAATGATAATGTGACTATGTTGATGTATTTAGCTTGATCAGTTGTGGCCTGATGGGGTTAGGTAGTTCATAGGTTAGGTTCATAGGTTCATAGGTTGGTATTAGGCTAGCGGCCCTTGGGCCTATACAAGCCTAGCCATAACAATTCCCTGGATATTTCTTCCCACAATATTTACTTCTCTGGACCCCTGGAGGATATCCCTCCAGAGACTCCCCATACTCTGGGATAGACTGCCCATCCATGTCAAGCAGAGCACCTCCTTGGCCCTCTTCAAAAGGAACCTTGATGATTGGATGGGAGATAGGAAATTCACCCCAGGGATCATGTCAGTCACCCTGCTAGACAGGGGTCCAGAGAAGTAAATATTGTGGGAAGAAATATCCAGGGAATTGTTATGGCTAGGCTTGTATAGGCCCTGGGCCGCTAGCCTAGTACCAACCTATGAACCTAACCTATGAACTACCTAACCCCATCAGGCCACAACTGATCAAGCTAAATACTGCAACATAGTCACATTATCATTCTTGCTGAATACCCCCTCCAACATAAAATAGTAGCCACAATTATCATTCATGAATATCAAGTAATACAATGAAATTATGGTAATAACTGAGAACATCTGCTTAGCTGTCACAGTACTACACCTACAGTGTAGTTTCACAGCTGTTGAATCATTTTGACAGTTATAGGAGTTTTGTGGATTTACAGTTTCCTGGCATCAGCCAATGTGTGGCTTACTGACAGGAGGTGTGTGGAGACTGGTAGAGAAGGGTGAAGGCTGCCAACCTAGCCAAATAGAATTTGATACATAATTCTGGCATTTGTAAATATAAATGTAAAATACAGGCTCGTTTCTTAAATGAAAGAAAATACTGTAAAATGTTAAACTTCAAGATTGTAGCAACATTGCCATCTGCTGTAGGGAAAACTAAGTCAAGCATTTCAAATCTTTCTTCTGAAGTTAAAATTATTTCAAATCTATCCTTTGATCTGTAGAGCTCGGAGTCAGTCTGTCTGGGCTAGCACATGCTTTCTATTGTTTTAACTTAAGGGATAATTACTAGAGTGTGCATGTGAAAGGTCTTTATTGTTGTAGTTTCCTGAGCAGGTATTAGCTTGCTAAATTATGTAGCCTGTTGGCCTGGGAACCCCAGGCTAAGTGTCAAAATGATGTAATGTGTATACTGGGAAACCTAAGTGTCAAAAATGATGTAATCTGAGAGGGCCCAGCAGAAATGTGTGTTAGTGATTTTAAAAACTATTGCTCAGAGAGACACTGTAAGCATTTTGATCTTGGACTATCCAACTCAGCAATGCCTATGCTATATATGTGTAAGTTACTTTAGAAGTATATTTTCTTGTAGCAATAGCTAGGAATTATAAATGATTAGACTAAGTGTTTTTCTGTTATATCAGAACTTTCCTACTGTATTGTTTTAAGTTTCTGTGTGATCTCTGAACTCTTGAATAGCACTGTGGTATAGTAGTATTGTCTTGTGTTTTTTAGTATTTGTTATTAAATATTTTTATACCCTTTTCAAATGTAGCTGGTTTGTGTAGAGATAAGTTAAGCTCTAGAGTGGTTCCAAGATGGCTGCCGACTAGATTGGTCCCTACTCTCTGAGCTCCTCACAGATATTTAATTTCTAGTGATTTTTATAACTTTATAGCAAACTTTTTCCTCAGTTTTTTTTCAAAAATCATTTTATAAACCCTCTTCTACGTATTTGGATTATTTTTGGTTTGGAACTTCTGATCCTGGGACTTATTTTACCTCAGAACAGCTCTGATACTACAACTTTTGGGCCACCTGCTGCTTCAGGCTATTCCTGGATTCTGACATCCTGTCAAGTGCACTTCATTCCGGAGCATGGCTACAAAATCTGACTCCATGGAGACTCAACCCACAAAGGCCAAATTCTCTTCAATGCTCTCTCCTGAAAAAGACTCCAGTTCAAAAAGATTAAGGACATCCAAACAATCTACTGAAACTTCCAAAGTAAGTAATAAAGAATTAATTGACTCAAACTTTTACTTAGAAGAGTTAAAAGTAGCATTAAAACCTATCCAAAGTGCCATCCAAAACTTTTCAGAACAGTTTGCAGATTTTAGTAAAACTTTAAAACAAATAAATGACAGAATGGACATGATAGAAAATAGAAATACAGCTCTAGAGATAAAAACTGACACTTTGGAAACTGTTCTTAAATCTAAAGATAAGATTATCTCTGATATACAAACTAAACTGCTGGATTTGAAAGCCAGAAGTCGAAGAAATAATATAATTATCCATGGCTTGCCAGAATCTTATGACAATTTATTATCAGTGACTAAAGACATTTTTGAAGCACTGTTAAACTGTGAAACATCCTCAAAATCTATAATTGTAGAGAGAGCACATAGAGCTTTACGTTCCAGACAAGATTCTTCTACACCAAGGATTATTTATACTAAATTATTAAACTTTCAAGACACTTTCCAAATACTGGAGACAGCGAAAAGTAAAAAACAATTTATATGGAAATCTCACAAACTGTCATTTTCCCAAGACCTTCCTTCTCAAATAAAATTAAACAGACAAAAACTTGCACCTTATTGTGCTGATTTGATAAAAAGAGGAATAAGATTTCGTATGTCTTATCCAAATACTCTGTCTTTTATAGTTAATGAAAAAAGATTTGTGTGTTCTGAACCAAAAGAAGCTAAAGACATTTTTGTTAAAACTTTTAAAAAGATACCAGAAAATGTGTCATAATATGTCACTCTGAGTGAAGTTTAAAATATGTTACATTACAGACATATTTCATGTTTTAAATCACATATATTGGTCATCATCTAACTTTATTTTTCTTTTTCACTAATATGGTAAACAGAAATGGAGTTAAAATGCTAATTGTGATTAACAAAGTCTAATATACTTTACATACATATATTTTACAGTCATAGGAAATGTGGTTATGTTGGTTTTTATTTATCTAAAATGCCATATAGATATTTGTATTTTCTCTTTTCTTTCATTATTCAACAAGAAAATCCAGTTTCTTTTTAGTGTATGTTAATAAGTTCCCTTTACAGTAGTACAATTGATGGAGGGAGAAATTTGCGCATCTCGAGACCTGCAGAAGAGAAAATCTTCTCCTGAAGCACCAGCTGCAACTGTGTGCAGCACGCACCTTATAGGAATGATCCGAAGATGGGGATGACGTCATCAGTCAATGCGAGCAGCTGGTAGCGCCACATATGTAGTGGTGTGTATACTAAATAGTCTGCAAGTGTCTAAAAAGCATTTACTTCTTATTTACGCTCTGATAGTTTTAAGACAAATAAGCGATCTACATTTTTAACTTCAACAGAGGTTATTCTGCATCTCTTTATAAGAATTATCCATATTTTCTTTTTGAAGTCACCAATCCGAGTAAACTCACTCGGTGTTTATTACGGACATATATGCATTCTTTAAGACAGGTTAGTTCTATCGTTCATAACCATATAAGAGGGAAATATCAAACATAACCATTTTGAAGCCATAGTAGTACTATATAAGTCATTTATGCTTCACTGCTTGCTTGTTTATTTAGCAATTTGTCATATTTTAGCAAATATAATGTGGGGAAAATGTGCATTCAAGTTTTGCTAAAGAACATATTTCACTTGGTTGAAAATTTAGTTAGGTTTAAATTTGAGCTTGACGACTATATCTTATATGTTATGAATAACTTGTTTAAGTATCCTAGATTGTGTTTATTTGTTTTGGAATTGCAAAGGAGACGCAGAAGAGAATATATTTAGTGAATGAAATATTTAATATTCTGTTGTCATGTTGCTTTTCATATCTTAAAAATGGCAGTATAACCATATATGAAGAAGATTTATTGCCACTAATATCTTAAAATAATTCTTTCAAAATTTAAATTTGCAAAAATTTACAAGAGGTTAGATACTGTTCAGTGGTTTTTCAGTATGTAAATATAGTGCCACTAGATGGCGACAAAATACATACATTACACAGTAAATGCTATGAGATATTTCTTATACTTGCAGTCTTGTCAGTTAGCATTCATACATATGGGTTTGAAGTACAAAATCTAAGTTTCATAGACTTGCCACATTAGAAGTAATTTTAAATAAATATACTTTAATTTCAAACATTTCTTATAATAGCACTTTTTTTTCTTTTTTAAATGAATACTAACATAGTCAATATAATTAAATATATGAATATAGATAGGTGTGTAATCATATTTTGTTTTATTCTATATATAATCATCTTTTTATGTATAGCTAAATTAATAGCTTATATTTGATTTATTTACAGTTAGTTTCTCATAGGATTATTAATTTAGACAGTAATGTGATTATATTGGTTCTTTTTTATAGTAACATATGTTATTTTAGATAGGTTTGATTTTTATTATAAAGGTTCTATATACTGTTATGTTAAGTACTTGAGGAAATCCATTTATCACTATATAGTTTTTTTTTTTACCTAAGAATAAGAGCTTGTAGCTAACTATAGTAAGTAGGGATTGAATATGTTGGACATCTTGAATTTAGTTTGTATTGTAAATAAGTTTAGTAATATATTACTGATTTTAATTTTTGTTAGGTTAACAGCGAGTAGTCTATATACAAATTTCATACTTTTACGATCTATAATTTCATTATTTAATATATTTACATTTCATTTTCCTTTATTATTAGGTGTTTGGTGGGTAGGCACTAGGGGTAGGATAAAGGATATAAATAATTCTCATAATACTTTTGATTCTATTTTTCTGTTACAAGTGATTCTTATTAATGTGATGTCATTTTTAAATACGGTTCTTTTAAAATCTGTTTTTTTTTAGCTTTTTCAAATGTAATGATTTAATTCTGGTTTGGACTCTAATCTGTGGTTTCAGAGCAGTATCAATAACAATGGTAAGCTTTGAATATGACAATTGACTTAATCTTAGACTCCTGGAATGTTAGAGGTATTCGAGACAAAGCAAAAAAGTCATTATTGTTCCATTTGATTTTCAAGTCACTAGCTAATATTTGTTTTATTCAAGAATCTCATATTCCTCGTCTTGATTGGGATAAAGAGAGTAACAAAAAATGGATTAGGAAGATTATAGCTTCAGGAGATTCATCAAATTCCAGAGGAGTAGCAATAATTATTAAGCAAAAATTTTTGGGGAACATTATAGATGAGAAATTTGATAATGATGGTAGATGGTGTTTATTTACTACTTCTGTTAGTGGTCTTGATAAACCTCTTTTAGTTTTAAATCTATATGGTCCATGTAACGCACAACATTTGTTTATTTTAAAGATTCATAAAATTCTCACATCATACAAAGACCACTATATTATAATAGGTGGGGATTGGAATGCTGTAATAAACCCAGAAATTGATTGTTCTCGCTCTGTTGTTACCGACAACTACCAATCAACTAAGGGCCTTAATGATTTGATGGAAGATTATAGTTTAATGGACCCAATACATACTGTTAAATTCCCAAATAGAAGTGATACCTACACATACTACTCTAAATGTTACCATTCATGGTCCAGATTAGATTTTTTTCTAATTTCTGATTCTATTTCAAAATATATTTTAGATTGGCCAGGTGTGGAGGCAGTAATGGAGGCAGTCATGTGTGCAAAAGTGGTTGAGCTCATATGCAGTGTGCAGTTGTCACCTGCTTTGAATACACTTGACAAGTGCAAATATCCACATGGATCCACCAGTTGCTGCCAAATAGGATTAAAAATATGAAGATATTCATGGCACCCATGTGTGTCTTTGTACAGACCACACAGCATACTGAGCACCTCTGATATGGTCTGAGCAGTATCCATCTGTGCGTATATCACAGCTCTGGGGATTCACTGGTTGCTGTTTAGGGTATATAACTTCAATATGATATAATACCCATACCTCGGGTTGTTGATTAGCACCTCTTCCCAATGCTTTGTGTGAGCACTCCTGAGGTTGTGCATCTCTTGGATGCTGGTGGTGTGTCTGGTACCTGTGTACCATGTGTGAAGTATACATGGGCAGAACTTTGTTCACTAAGCACAAGTGATGTTGGAGGGCAATACTGAGCCCTTACCATCCCCTCAACCATGTAGGAAGGGAATGTTCTCTTCATTCTTAATAGGCTGATACTTCCACTCTGTGACATATGCTCACTGCCATCACATATCTACAGTACCTGTTGGTGGAAGATGCATTCATTGTTGTGCTGATATCCCTGAGTAACAGAAATAAAGTATGATATGCATGAGTACACTGTGCAAAAGTGTTGACTTAGGAGCATAGGAAGTTACTAGGCTAATGGCCCTAGGGTCCTTGCAAGCCTAGCCAAGTTCTACCTTTATTTCCACGATTAGCACCTATCACCCTGTCCACGAGGGACATAGGTGGAACCCCTGGGGTGAATTTATGGTTACCATCCAATCGACCAGATTGAGTTTGAAGAGGACCAATGAGGTTCTCTGCTTGACATGAAGTGGGAGTCTGTTCCAAAGGTGTGAAAACCTCTGGGGGACAAATCTGTCCCTCCAGCAGGTTCTATTAATGTCACATACCAGGTTAAGGTCTTTAGAGTGAGTAACCCATGTAGTGTTTGACTTGCAATGGCATGATACCAAGCTCACCTGGTAAATTCTCCACAGACATATCAGCAGTCATTCCCTGTGCTGCAGATATTTGGAGTTGAAGCCTTAATGTTCATTGCAGGCATTAAAGAATATAGAGAAATCTGCATAACCCAGACTGATAAGCTACTATGTGTTACATGATATATTTGCAACTACTCACCTGGAGCATCCCCAACAGACATTCAGGCTCTCACATTCAAATCACCTTCTAGAATCAGTATCTTGTCAGTGCCAGCTCTGTGTGTTATTAGGAAATGATCCATCTTTTGTAAACTTACAGTGTGTTGCTGGGAGCAGCTCCAGTGGTAGACTCAGCAGCAGCTATGTCTTATGGCTTGTTTCTTGCAGGCAACATCATGTTGGTTTCTCTAAATGCAGTTGTGTCCACCAACATTTATTTGTTGACCATTTCCTACCAAACATGGTCACTGAAGGCCTTGTCTGCCTTATCTGTGTCCAGGATAGGCCTACTATGTGTCCATAGAGCCAAAAGTACAACACATCTGTTTCATGTAGTGAAAACATCTAGGTGTACTTTCATTCCTGAAGTGCCATGACAATTCCAGTACACCTGTGTAAACACATGTGCATCAGTGAGTGTGTGTGTGTGTGTGTGTGTGTGTGTGTGTGTGTGTGTGTGTGTGTGTGTGTGTGTGTGTACATGTGTGTTTGTGTGTGTGCATGTATACAGGACTGTCTATGTTTGACAACACCCTCCGTGGTAGGTACTGCTTTGTGTAATGCAATAACATAACTGCTGTGACACTGTGCCAGACTATGCTTCATGTGACCAGGTAGTCCCCGTACAATGGCCCTTGCTGCAGTGCCTGTGACACAGTCTTTGTCATAGAACTGTGGGTTCAGCAGCCACTGCCATGTGAGCATACAGTGCAACCTCCCTGTGCTCACTGTGGATTCCCAGTCCCTAACAGGTATGTCATCTGTCATACCTGTTTCCCCTTTTCTGTGCATGTGTCCCCTAAAAGGAACACAAACTATCATGTAAGGATATTAAGGCATGGATAACTCTTACTCCCATCAAGGGAAGAATGACAGCGCTATCTGTTGTTGCTTGGATGTTTCTCCCTCTCAGTACTGGAACATTTTCTTCTTGCTCTCTGTGCCCTAAGTGTGTTAACATTTCCCATCCCAACACAATATGCCATATTCCCTGCAGGGATCATTGGAGTGTCAGTACAAAACAGTAAGCATGGTGTGACCCGCCCTAATATAATATGTCATATTCTTGTCAGGGTCATTGGAGTTTTAGCAAAGAGCAATCAATATGGTGCAATAGCTGTGTGTAGCAGCCATGAGCCCTGGAGCTGTCCCTTCAATGTTGAATTTATTATCAGTACTCCTCATATCATTGCAGTATTATATTTGTGTCTGTGGCATGGCCTCTTACAGTACAGAAACCACACTGTTTATCATACTGTTTAGGAGTACATGATGCAGTGTTTATGCAATCAGACAACATAGCATGATGTTCTCTGAATCACACAAATAGCACAATGTGTTATTAGTCCTATTCTATATTGTGAGGTCCAGTCTGCCTCATACATGCACTGTGTCCAGTTTTAGTGTATGGGTGTATATTTGGGCTTGGCTGCTTCAAATTTGCAGTGTGGTACTGGCTGTAGTCATCAGGTTATCTAGCTGCACATCATGGCCATGCTCAAGCATGTAGGTCATTTAGGGTGTCTGCGCACATGGGACATGGTAACACAGCAATCACTTGGCCTATGCCATTGGATATGTGCATCTCACTGCCATGGATGGGCTGCCCATTTGTATGAGTCATACTATCTTCATGACATGCAGCATCACACCCCCACCTATCATTTCTACTACTGCATTTGTCATGTTGTGTTGTGTAGCTCTGCCTTCTGCAGTATCCAGGTGTGGCAGGACTGCTGCATGGTGCAATACGAAAACTAAATCAAGTGCTGCATCACAATACATTTAACACAACTGCACAGTGACAGCCATTTCCATGAAATCATAGCGTCATTATGCAGCACTGCACCCAATAGGGCTGTACAATGTTCTCCATTATTACCATAATTTCATTGTATTACTTGATATTCATGAATGATACTTGTGGCTACTATTTTATGTTGGAGGGGGTATTCAGCAAGAATGATAATGTGACTATGTTGACGTATTTAGCTTGATCAGTTGTGGCCTGATGGGGTTAGGTAGTTCATAGGTTAGGTTCATAGGTTCATAGGTTGGTATTAGGCTAGCGGCCCTTGGGCCTATACAAGCCTAGCCATAACAATTCCCTGGATATTTCTTCCCACAATATTTACTTCTCTGGACCCCTGGAGGATATCCCTCCAGAGACTCCCCATACTCTGGAATAGACTGCCCATACATGTCAAGTAGAGCACCTCCTAGGCCCTCTTCAAAAGGAACCTTGATGATTGGATGGGAGATAGGAAATTCACCCAGGGTTCATGTCAGTCACCCTGCTAGACAGGGGTCCAGAGAAGTAAATATTGTGGGAAGAAATATCCAGGGAATTGTTATGGCTAGGCTTGTATAGGCCCTGGGCCGCTAGCCTAGTACCAACCTATGAACCTAACCTATGAACTACCTAACCCCATCAGCCCACAACTGATCAAGCTAAATACTGCAACATAGTCACATTATCATTCTTGCTGAATACCCCCTCCAACATAAAATAGTAGCCACAAGTATCATTCATGAATATCAAGTAATACAATGAAATTATGGCAATAACTGAGAACATCTGCTTAGCTGTCACAGTACTACACCTACAGTGTAGTTTCACAGCTGTTGAATCATTTTGACAGTTATAGGAGTTTTGTGGATTTACAGTTTCCTGGCATCAGCCAATGTGTGGCTTACTGACAGGAGGTGTGTGGAGACTGGTAGAGAAGGGTGAAGGCTGCCAACCTAGCCAAATAGAATTTGATACATAATTCTGGCATTTGTAAATATAAATGTAAAATACAGGCTTGTTTCTTAAATGAAAGAAAATACTGTAAAATGTTAAACTTCAAGATTGTAGCAACATTGCCATCTGCTGTAGGGAAAACTAAGTCAAGCATTTCAAATCTTTCTTCTGAAGTTAAAATTATTTCAAATCTATCCTTTGATCTGTAGAGCTCGGAGTCAGTCTGTCTGGGCTAGCACATGCTTTCTATTGTTTTAACTTAAGGGATAATTACTAGAGTGTGCATGTGAAAGGTCTTTATTGTTGTAGTTTCCTGAGCAGGTATTAGCTTGCTAAATTATGTAGCCTGTTGGCCTGGGAACCCCAGGCTAAGTGTCAAAATGATGTAATGTGTATACTGGGAAACCTAAGTGTCAAAAATGATGTAATCTGAGAGGGCCCAGCAGAAATGTGTGTTAGTGGTTTTAAAAACTATTGCTCAGAGAGACACTGTAAGCATTTTGATCTTGGACTATCCAGCTCAGCAATGCCTATGCTATATATGTGTAAGTTACTTTAGAAGTATATTTTCTTGTAGCAATAGCTAGGAATTATAAATGATTAGACTAAGTGTTTTTCTGTTATATCAGAACTTTCCTACTGTATTGTTTTAAGTTTCTGTGTGATCTCTGAACTCTTGAATAGCACTGTGGTGTAGTAGTATTGTCTTGTGTTTTTTAGTATTTGTTATTAAATATTTTTATACCCTTTTCAAATGTAGCTGGTTTGTGTAGAGATAAGTTAAGCTCTAGAGTACATTGTATATTTATAGAGTTTATTGTACAAAGCCACTCTAATAAGCCTTAAGACTGTTTAGTCACATTTACCAATTGGATAATAATATTGCACAGTAATAATTGGACACCCTTTTAAGGGCCTTTGGGTAGCTGATAATTATTAGCTGGTGGTGGCAGGAATTACTACCATATAGTCTGGGTATAGGGGCACAGCTGGAGAATCCGTGTCAGCCTTTCCCAGGAGTGTCTGTGAAGTTGTATAAATACTTATCTCAAAGTGTGTGTGTGTGTCTGCTACTTGGGCATGGACATGAAGCACTGGTTGGACAGAGAGGGTACTGAAGGTTAGCTTGCCAGCTAGGCTGAGATCTGGACCCTATAACTGTGCCAGTGGGGAGTCTTATTGGGTACCTGAAGAGCAAGGGAGCAACCAGCCCCAGAGTGACTGTGATCTCTGTGTGCTCTTAAGGGAAATTGCACTTTATTGTGTGTATCTGTTATCCTTTTCTCCTATATGAGATGCCTTCTCTGGTTTTAGTGGTGAGGATTGAGGCTCCTTGATTGCTGGGCCAGGGCACGGGCATCACAAGGTGCATTACTTTTCTGCTTTTTATCTTCTGCTTTTACCTCTAAGGAAGATTTTCACCCCTTAACTCCCCATTTGACATTACAAAATATTGTGCATGGGATGTTGAGAAGGCAGCAGTCCCTTACAAATGGAATGATGTATCTATACATATATCTGTCTAACTATCTATCTTAAATTCAGACAATGAATGGAAAAAAACAATTACAGATCAACAGTGTACTCTGTTATTCTGTGTAATGGAACAGGGTAAACATAAAAATGGACATTGTGGTTTGCAAAGACTGCTACTGATCCTGTTGACTTAGCCAACCTGCTAGAAGATAGATACAGCACAAACATCACACCCATGTCCCTCCCAAAGGTGCATTTCATATTCCCAATACTTGTCTCACACCTCACATCTCAGCAGATTAAGTATTAAAGGCCCTATCCAAGGCAAAGAACACAGCTTCCATGGGACCTGATAGTATCCCAGGCTGTATTCTGCACCATCTCCAGCAAGAACTAGCTTTGCCATTGAGCACCCTAGTCAACCTCAGCCTAAGTACAGACTTCATTCCAGCACAGTGGACAACTGCCATTGTCATCCCTTTGCACAAAGGTGGTGCACTAGTGACCCTGGAAACTATCACCACATTAACTTGACAAGTTTGAACTGTAAAACCATGGAGCATATTATTATGGAGCTCATAAACAAGGACATAGGCAATCTCTAAGCACTTGACCCCACCCAGTCCAGATTTGTCAAGAGTAGATCTTTCCTATTGAGCCTGGTTGACTTCTTTGAGACTGTCACCAAGGGCCTGGATGAGGGAAAGTCAGTACACACAGCTTACTTTGCCTTGGCCAAAGCCTTTGACACAATCCCACACTTGGGCATCATAGAAAAGCTAACATAACTTGGCGTAAATCCCTATCTCATCAGGTGGATGGCCAACTGGATCACCAATAGGACTCACAAGGTCAAAATAGGTGCCTGCACTTTCGACAGCAGACCTGTCAGTAATGGTCTTCCCCAGGGATCTGTTCTGAGACCCCTACTGTTTGGCATCTACTTCTCAGAGGTCCAGGCAAAGACAAAAGGCCTGTGGTTGACCAAGTTTGCAGATGACTGTAAGTTAAGTACTGTCATTAACTCTCCAAATGATGTTAACATACTGCAAGAGGGTCTTACAGCAACAAATGACTGGTGTCAAAGTCATGCCTTTAAGTTAAATGCTAAAAATGTATTATCATACCATTTGGCAAAACATGGCCCCTACTGATTATCACATCAATGGCAACCCCCTAAGTACACAACCTGTGGTGAGAGATCTAGGTAGTGAGGTTGACAACAATCTCACATTCGACGATCATGTGGTGGCAGTGGTCAGAAAAGCCTTTTATTTGGTTCATCTGTAGTTCACAGAACACAATATATACTGAATATATACAAGTAACTATATATTATTATTATTAATCTATTTGTGTCATCAGTCATTTTTTTACCACCAGTCTGCCCATATCATCAATGTCTACATCAAGCACTCTAATTAAGCCAATATAGTTCAAATGAAAAATGTTAATAAACTATTCACACTATAAACAATGAAAAATACACACACAGATATTGCCAAAAATACAATGCACCAGTCAAACATATACAAATAAAATATGATGAAGTTAAATTAAACAGAAAATAAATATGTGAAGTATAAAAAACAGCAGCTACAACCAGCTAATTTAAAAACATTATCTGTCAAACTGGTATAAACTGAAAAATAGTCATTGCTTGTTTCAGAAAGATTACCACAAGTGAGGTCACTATGAGGTGTACGCATCCTCCACAAGGAAGAGTAAACCTGTCTGGTGGACAACCGCATTAAATAAACTATATAACAAAAGGAAAACTATTGCTGTCCAGGACCAAGAAGGAGCAGGTTCCCAATTGGAAGCAATTTCTCCTTAGCCTGAACAAGCAAATAAGAGCACTAGTGAAATCCTCTAATGCCAACTTTGAGTCCAAATTGGCCATATCTACTAGAGACAATCAAAAGGCCTTCTTCACATATGTCTACAGTCTCAAAGGAAGCACCCAGATCTATTCAGAACTGGTGGTAAAGGACACCACATACACAAATGCTGTAGATATAGCCAACCTACTGTTTGACAGATTCAGCGAAAAGTTCACCACCCTGTCCTCCCCATCAATAAATCAGGACATCCCCAGTACCTGGCCCCCACCCGTTATCTCTAGGAAACAGGTCATCACTGCCCTCTCAAAGGCAAACAATACAGCCTCCATGGAACTCAATAACATTCCAGGCTGCATCCTACATGAACTCAGGCATGAACTTGCAGCATCATTAGGCACCCTATTCAACCAAAGCCTGAGTACTGGCTTTGTCCCAGCCGAGTGGAGGACAGCCACTGTCATCCCTTTACACAAAGGTGGAGCGTCCACCGATCCAGGAAATTATAGACCCATCAGCCTAAGTAGCCTGATCTGCAAGGCCATGGTATGGATTATCATGGACCTCATTAACAGGGACATTGGCAAACTCCAAACACTTGACCCCACACAGTTTGGCTTTGTCAAGGGGAGGTCATGTCTGTTAAATCTGGTCAATTTCTTTGAGACAGTCACCAAAGCCATGGACGAGGGAAAGATGGTGCACACCACCTACCTTGACCTGGCAAGGCCTTCAACACTATTCCCCACTTGGGCATAATAGATAAACTCTCTCAACTAGGCATCAATCCATATGTTATCAGATGGGTAGCAAACTGGCTCACTGATAGAACTCGCCTAATCAAAATAGGGGAAACTACCTCAAGCAGTAGACCCGTAATGAGCAGCATACCCCAGGGATTGGTCTTGGGGCCTCTGTTATTGGGGATATTGTTCTCTGAGATAAAGGCCAAAACCAGTGGGCTATGGCTGACCAAGTTTGCAGATGACTGCAAGCTGGGCATGGTCATCAATTCCCCAAGTGATGTGGACACCCTCCAAGAGGGTCACACCCAAACAAATGACTGGTGCCAGAAACATGGCCTCAAGCTGAATGCCAAAAAATGCATCATCATCCCCTTTGGGGAGAGTGATGTCCCCACATATTATCATATTAATAATAATGTCCTAAGCAAGCAATCAGTTGTGAGGGACTTGGGCACCCCAGTTGATAGCAAACTGACTTTTGACCACCATGTTACTTCCATTGTACAGAAAGCTTTCTACATGGCCCACCTCATAAGTAAGGGTATCTCATCCAGGGACAAGGAGGTCATAACATCCCTGTATTTTTCCTTATAAGGTCAATTATTGAGTGCAACATCCCCTTCAGCATGTACCTTGTAAAGCACATGCAGCAGCTGGAGAGACCACAAAGGTTCCTTACCAGAAGAATCCAGGGCCTCAAACATTTACTCTATACAGATAGGCTAAAAGCCCTGTCCCTCTACTCAGTTTCATACAGGTTCCTCAGAGGTGACCTCTGTCTGGCATACGAAGCAATCTCAGACCCTGCCTTGATGGGACTGCTGCATATCCACAAGTCAAGCTCCACTCAAGTAACTTACACAAGCGACCTCAACCTGGTCTGTGATATTAATAGGACTTGTTGGTGGGACAGATTTGTGTCCCAGAGACTCCCCCATCTGTGGAATAGACCCCCCTCTCCACGTCAAGCAGAGTACCTCATTATCCCTTTTCAAGCGCAACCTGGATAACTGGATGGGAAACAGAAAATACACCCTGAGATTCCACCTGTGTCTCTGCTGGACAGGGGCTTTGGGGTGCTGAATGTCTAAACATGGGCTAAACTCCTGGCTAGGCTTATAAGGGCCTCAGGGCCAGTAGCCTAGTAAATTCCTCAGCAAGAGTGTCAAATATCATATGAAACAACAGTAAGGAGTGTTGTAAGCTACAAACGTGTCTGTAGCTTGGATGTCTTGCATTCTGCTGATACTACATATGGAGTGTAGATGGGAGAGTCTAGAAGAGAGGTTGAATAAGAATTTCAGGTAGGGTGAGGAGGGTACAGTGGTTCTTCTTTAAAATCTCATTTCAGTTGTGGTTTGTCCCAGTTATTGATTCATGCAAAAGTGATATTCCTCTTTTTGACTAGTGATCAGGCAGGGCAAAATATGAGGGGATCAGATATTGTTTATGCCACTGCACTAACACTTTATATCCGAGATATTAAAAACTAGGGGATAGAGTGATACTGATTAATTTGAGAAGAATTACACAGTGATGTTACCTAAGGGAAAGTGATTACCTATATTTTTATAAAGAAAGTGGAGTTATGAAGAGAATAGCTGACATGTGAGGGTTAATGCAAAAGTTGAGAAATACATCATTAGTGAATATTAAAATCATTTTATATTAATGATGCATATTTATATGTATATGTATGCAAATGATGCATATAACCAATTGCATTCTTGAGGTGTTTAAATATAAATGCTTGCAAAGAAATCTACAGCAGATATTTAACAGCTGTAAGACATTTTACTGACAATGTGGAGTGCAAAAATCATTTAATAAACTGAAACTGAAAACTTTTCATTGATCTAAGAAAAGTCACAAAAATATTCTTAGCTCCCTTCCTGACATGGGATTGGGCTTGTAGTACCTGACTTGTTGTGCAGCTTTCTTACAGAAAGTGTAACACTAAAGTAGAGGAAAGTTTTACTTCCTTCTTTTCTGATCATGTAGCTATGCCACAGGGATCCTTACTGGTGCACTTTTTGGTAATTGTGATGAATTCACTGAAAGAATGTAAGTTATATTCTTATCTTTAACTTTATTCAGAGGTCAGTGTCCTGTTTTTTAAGATTAGGAGAAAATGGAGTTCTAAGAGTTCCAAGAGCTTTTTCATCATTTGGATTGGGATGATTCCTACTTTTCTCGTGTCAATGCATGTAAGAAAAAAACACAATTTATTTTTATGATAATCCTGATGATTATTTGATTGACAAAACCTGTATTGAGACTGACTGGATTTTGAGTTTAATTTTGGATTCCTAAATGTCATAACAATCCTGTCTGGATAAAACTAGCTGTGCTATTTAAGACCATTTGTATTTGGTATTGATATAATATTTTATCCAGCTTGTTTCATAGGTTTTATAGGTTGGTACTAGGCTATCGGCCCTAGGGCCTATGCAAGCCTAGCCATAACAATTCCCTGGCTATTTCTTCCCACACTATTTACTTCCCTGGACCCCTGTCTAGCAGGGTGACTGACGTGATCCCTGGGGTGAATTTCCTTTCTCCCATCCAATCATCAAGGTTCCTTTTGAATAGGGCCAAAGAGGTGCTCTGCTTGACATGTATGGGCAGTCTATTCCAGAGTCTGGGGAGTCTCTGGGTCAGGAACCTATCCCTCCAGCATGTTTTGTTTATTGTGATGACAAGGTTTAGATCCCTGGAGTGTGTGGCTCTGAGGGATTGGGATTTCTTTAAGTGTAGCATGTCCAACAGCTCTGGGTTTGACATGGCCTTGTATGTTAAGCAGAGATTGCCTCTGAGTAGATGATATGCGACAGAGTATAGCTGAAGTTTTTTAAGGCAGTCAGCATAAGGCATCTGCTTTAGGCCTGTGATTCTTTTAGTGAGATATTTCTGTGGCCTTTCCAGTTGTTGCAGATGTTTTGAGAGGTACATACCAAATGGGGCATTGTATTCTATAATGGGTCTAATGAGGGATGACTACAGTGGGACAATGACCTCCTTTTTTCTGGATGAAAAGCCCTTAGTGATGAGGTGTGCCACATAGAAGGATTTCCTGACCATTGTGGCAATGTGGTTATTGAAGGTGAGACCACTGTCCACCTGTGTCCCTAAGTCTCTTATCACACTTTCGGTGTTTAGTGTACTGCCACCTATGTGGTAATTCACAGGTACATGTTTTTTCCCAAAGGGGATAACTATACATTTCTTGGCATTGAGCTTGAGCCCATGGCTCTGGCACCAAGCATCTATTTCTGTAAGGCCCTTTTGTAGAGTATCAACATCATTTGGGGATTCAATAATGGCTCCCAGTTTGCAATCATCTGTGAACTTTGTTAGCCAGAGTCCCTTAGTGTTGGCCTGTACTTCAGAGAAGTAGATGCCAAACAAGAGAGGTCCCAGGACTGAACCCTGAGGTACTCCACTTGTCACTTGTCTGGAGCTGGATTTGGAGTCAGCTACTTTTATAGTGTGGGTTCTGTCAGTAAGCCAGTTGGCAACCCATTGAGTGATGTAGGGATTAATGCCCAGCTTAGTAAGTTTATCTATGTTTCCAGAGTGGGGAACTGTGTCAAAGGCCTTGGTGAGGTCCAGATAGGCTGTGTGGACTGCTTTACCCTCATCCACGGCTCTGAAGACTGATTCAAAGAAGTCAATCATGTTCAGGAGACAAGATCAGCCCTTCACGAACCCAAACTGGGTGGGGTCCATTGTTTTAAGGTTGCCAATATCTTTGTTTATAATTTCCATGATAATAAGATCCATGGCCTTGCAGATCAGGCTCGTCAGACTGATGGGGCAGTAGTTCCCGGGATCCAAGGTGGATTCCCCCCTTGTGGAGTGGGATAACTGTAGCTGTTCCTCAGTGGGTATGAAACCAGAGGTGAGGGTATGATTAAACATGACACTTAGGTGAGGAGCCAGTTCATTTTGTAGTTCATTTAGTACACAGCCCGGGATGTCATCTGGTCCCATGGATGCTGTATTCTTAGCTTTGGAGAGTGCGTTTTTACCTGTGTGGCCATTAATACTGGAATTTGGCAATCTTCCGGTATTGAGATGGGCCATTTAGGGGGTGAGAGGGGGGTGATGTTGGCACTGAATCGATCTGCCAGGATATTGGCAATATCCTTGGGATCAGTATATTTAATGCCATTCTGTTGTAGCTCAGAGCAGATCTGGGCATTGCCATTTAGATTCTTGACATAGTTATAGAATGCCTTGTGGTTGTCTTTGAAATCTTTGGCAATTTTATTTTTGTAACTAGCTTTGGAGGATTTTATGAGGGATCTCAGCTTCTTACTGAGGCTGGTAGGGGAGGTTTTTGCATCCTGGGATTTTCCTCTTTTCTGCAACAATTTCTTCCATTTGTTGTAAAGTTTGTTTATGGCAGGGGACCACCAGATTGGCTTACTTTTTTTGGAGGAGAGCATCTTGGTTCTATTTGGGATGGCACGATTCATGCATAAGTGGATGTGCTCGTACAGTGCCTTAGTGTAGGACTCAGCAGTCGAACTTTCAGTTCCTGTCTGCATGGGTGTCATGAAGTTTGCCACTTCTGACTTGAGTAGCATGAAGTTGGCTTTGGAGAAGTTTTTTATGGAGGTTTCCTTACTGGGGGGGGGGTGCGATGTGGATGTTAAGGGTGATTAGCTTATGGTCTGACCTGACCAATGAGGGGGTGACCATAGGTGTGGAGCATCGATTTCTCATGTTGGTAATGACCAGGTCAAGGATATTGGAGCCCCTGGTGGGACTATGGATTAGTTGATCCAGGGCATTGGAATTTATGAATTCCAAGAACCATTGGGTAAAGGTGTTGGTACATGAGTAGTTTTCCCAGTTAATGGCAGGGCAGTTGAAATCAACCAGTATTAGCGTGTTTGGTTGTATATTAATATTTTCCAGTATGTTTACAAAGGTGTAGTGAGAATCTTGGGGCATGGTGGGGGATCTGTAGCAAGCTACAATTTGGATTGCAGTCTTACCTAGTGTTAGTTGCACCTGGAGAATTTCAGACGCATTATGTTGGGCAACTAACCTGGTGGTGTGAATATCCTTGGTGAATATGGACACTCCTCCACCTTTAGTGTTTCGATCTTGGTTTGGTGGCCAAAAAAGTGTGGCAAGAGTTGTAGCCTGGTATTGCAGGGGTGCTCTCTGGAGCCTTGAACCAGGTCTCAGTTACTGCACAGATATTGATGTTCTCCATTTTAAGGAGTGCCTCGAGAGAGTGCATTTTGAGGTTTAGACTTCTAGCATTAAGTAGCATTACCTTCGGATTTTGTATGCTTGTACCTGTTACGGTGGTGGTTTTGTCCTTTGAACTTTGCCTAAAAAGGCACTATAGGGGTGGCAAGAGCTTTAGCCAGTAACCTGAATCCCAGGGGCGACAGGGGCAGACAATCTCTGGCAAAGCATCGTGGTCTGTCAGTCATGTCATCCCAGGTAAACAGATACTGGATCCCCTTTGAATGACACCAGAAGCTTAGCCAGTTGTTGAAGTCAATCAATGTGTCCTTATATTGTGGTATCATTCTGGGTGAAGGCAGGATGCTACTCAGGGCTAGGGTCATATCTGCCTGGGATACATGATCTGAGAGCTCTTCCATGTCTCTTTTCATGTAGTCCAGGGAGGTACGTCTCAAGTCATTCACTCCAACATGGACAGTGACAGAGTCATATTTGTACTTGTTGTGGAGTGACTTGAGTGCATGAGTTATGTGACGGATACTGGCACCCGACAGGCAGCTCACTGTAATTTTCTCCTTGCTCAGCCTGGTGAGTGGGACATCAATGTGCCTGACTATAGTTTCACCTATGACTAAAGTGTTAGGTACGTGTCTTGCCTTAGGGGCTGTTGCTGGGTGGCACACTGGTGTTGTGAGCTATGTGACACTTTGTTTGTGATTGGTGTTTGTTTGCATTTCAGCTTCGGAGGTCCTTGTTGCTTGGGCAGGTTACAGTTAATGGTTTCCGCATATGTGGATTTAGTGTTATGTGTGGGTGTTCGTGGTGTGAGTTTAGAAGGGCTATGTGTTGCTTGAGGTGTAGTGTGGGTGTTAACCTTCTCCTCTTGACTGTCTAGCACAATCTTGGGTGGTGAGAGCTTTGCTTCCAGTTTGGCTATGTAAGTGCATCTCTCACAGGTTGTAGTGTTGGGTGGTAGGAGGAGAGGGTTGCCTGTGTACATGAGGCAATTGCTGCATTGCTCCAGTATGCCCAGATTCACCAGGTGGACAGGAGAAATCAACGGAAGCTGACCCTTGGACATGCCTGGTTTGGTGCTATTTTTTGAAACGTACAAGAGCTGTTTTCCCTTACCTTAACAAGGTACTATGCAATTATAGGCTTAGTGCCTATGATCAATTTCTCCTTATTAGTAAGGAGAGTTGAGTGCTTGTATCAGTTTAAGGCTTCCTAGTTCTTTCCAGCAGGTATTAGAGCAAGTGCTAGTCACAGTGATGCTTAAAGGTAAGATGAAAAAAAATGGTTTATCCTAAACACTGCAGTGTGCACTAGAGAAGTTAGATGTAAAAGTAGGTAACTTAAGTTTTACCTGTCTAAAAGGTTAAGTTTTAGTGGAGAGTCACTATTTGTAAAACAGCAAGATAGACTTGAAAGTGGGTGATCATTTTTGTATTCTGGTCCTATGGAATACAATAGAATGTCCAATAAATTTAAATAGTTGAAGGGAACTGATTTTACAAAATGATAATTTTGTGCTTACTCACACAAGCCAGTAAAAGCAGAGAGGAAATGAGATATATGGTCAAATTAACATAAGGGGCAGGCAACTAGAAAGACAGTGGTATTTAAGAACACGACAGTGACAGGACAGGGGGGGGGGGATTTCTGCCTGACTCACAAAAGACAGAGCTGTGGTGTCTTTTGAAGTTTTAATATGCAGTTAGAAGCAAAACACAAGGTAAAGAAAACAAATCACAGCACTCAAAATATAAAAAGGCAATAAACTAATACAAAATACAACAAATAAAAAGCAAACCAACCTTTCCCTCACAGCAAAGTGTAGCAGAGTCTGGGTGAGCCTTTCCAATAAAGCTCTGCAATGTTTTATTTTACCCCTTAAATAGAAGATAAATAGAATAGATTTTTTGCCGATCATGCTTCTAAAAGTACGGATGTGCATCATACTGCATTGTTTTATCTCTAAGTATACATTATGGAACTCATCCCTGCTAGTCATATATACAGGCTAGTCAACTTTAATTAGAAGATATAAAAATAGTTTTTATTGTTACTGTTATGTATAATTTTTTGTGAAATTGTTCTCATTGCATTTATTTACTTTGCAGATCTCCTACAAGTGAGAGAAAACACAACAGATCTAGAGCTTGAATCGATACATTATTTGTTAAAAGTAAATCACTAAAATGTGTTCTCTTCAAAAGACAGCCATGCCTTTAACTTTCTACCCATATTCAGTAGTATAAATATTTTTAAAATGTTTTGCTAGACCTATTTTAATGTCTGTACTTGACACACTGAAAAAAGAAACATATTTTGCCTAGCTGTTAAACAAGTGTAAAATAAAACTGAACTGAAATAAAATGAATGAACACACCAATATTTGTTTGTTTCTTATCTCCTATTTTGTGGCCATGAATCAAGATTGCCAATTCACACATAATAAAGCCACGAGTTTGCATGTAGTCAATACATTCATGGGGGCTATCTCAAAAGGATAAAAGACAGTGCAAAGGATTGCAAAATAATTTAAACATTGTTTTAAAATAAAACTCCTTTATTAATATAAAACTGCCTCATTCACTTGTTTATTATGCACTGGAATGATGTAGGCAAAAGTTGCAACAGAAACAAATGGAGTTCATTAAGCAAGCAGTAATGCTCGATAGGGTGTGTGTTAATGTATAATTAACACCCGCCTAGTGGTGATGGGCCTCTACACCCCTGGAAGGGCATTAATTACACATTAACACACACCCTGGAGGGCATTATTGCACTTAGAGAATGCGCTACATGTAAAATTGTTGTGTTTTACTTACTTATATATATATATATATATATATATATATATATATATATATATATATATATATATATATATATATATATTTTTTTTTTATCACCATGTAGTTTTTAGTATATTTTTGATGTAAAATAGTTCCTCTGCCTAATGTTTCAAACTTGCTGTAGTATATGTTAATGATGTTGTTGAAAGCATTTTGCAGCCAAAATATAACACTTAAAAACTAACCAGGTTATTTACCTTAGGTTTTTGGTCCCTTGCTCCTAAATCATTTGGTTGACAGTCACTGGAGATTGACGTTACTATATAATGACATGCATCTGAGCTTCAGATTTCCTTTACTTTAGCAGCTTTGTAATTTTATAAGAGCAATGATCAAGTTTCTAATTTATAGCCTTTGTCCCCCCTTTATTTTAGGCTGTACCCAGATTTCTCCAGCTGAAAGATGCAAAGGTTTGCAAACCTCTTTGCTGCTGCTGCCAGTAGTCCTCTCACACCCTCTCACACATGCATCTCTGCTTCAGAAAAAAATGCATGTTATTAGAAACCCTGTTATTCTTCTAACTTTCTAAGGTTATAAGGGCAATATTTAAAATTTGTCCCTATTTTCAGCCTTTTTTCCCCATTATTTGTACCAAGAGTCAACTGTCCAGATTTTTGGCTCATATTTTTGATCTGTTCCTTATAAAAGCTGTGTATTTCTGGCAATTTACTGGGATGATCTGAGGACTTGAAGTCACTAAAAAGTAGGATACATTTGAGTTTCAGACTTGAAATCCTTCAGAAAATGTATGTTAAAACAATCCCTTAGGCTCTAGTAACTAAGTTTATAAGATGACTATTTAATATCTGTTCCCATTTTTAGGCTTTTGTTCCCCCCATTTTGTTGGGATTTGACCAGATTTCTTGCACTAAGTGGTTGAGAGGTATGCCGAGAGGTATGGTCAATCGCTCTCAATCTTCACTTTTTCTCTCTGTCTCTCTCTCTCTCTCCCCTCTCTCTCTTACTCTCACTCTTTCTCTCTCTCTCTCTGTCTCTCACACCCACACACATATTTGCATATTTACTAAAATGTGGCCCTTTCCTGTGACAATACTGCCTTTATTAATGGCTTTATTTATTTAGGCCTTCTGATGAGAGTAACTGCATATCAAAAAGGAAGCATCCATATTTATTTGCAGCCCCATCACCTTTTGAATTATTATACAAGATAATAACCTTTAATTCCTATAGATTCTAGAATTTATAAGCAAGCCCATCTACTACATCATTGCTAAATTCAGAACCCTCTACATGACCACACACATGCACACACACACACACACACACACACACACACACACACACACACACACACACACACACACACACACACACACACACACACACACACACACACACACACACACACACACTCACACACATGTACACAGACACACACACACACGCACACACACACGCACACACACACACACACACACACACACTTTCTTTTGGTTTCATGCACGCATTCACTAACACAAGCAGCCACAACATAAATACGCATACACACCATCATCTCTCTCTCTCACTTTCATACACCCATACACTCTCTCTCTCTCTCTCTCTCTCTTACACAACACACACACCACAAACACACAGGCACTTTTCATTTTGCACCCACTAAACAACAAAAGCACTGCTTAGTGAACATAAAATAGTAGCTCAACTGATCTCTCTCACACTCACACTCACATACACTTTCACACACAAGCACATACATACACTTTTTTTTAACTTTTATTTTATTTTACACTCACTAAACAGCATAAGTGCTGCTTAGTGAATGTAACATAATAGCAGCCTTTCCATTTTTCTCAGTCTGAGCTCCATGGTGGCTTGATAAGCTGCCGTGAAGTGGCAGACTCATTTTTCAGAGGGCATTACTTGTACATTAATACCTGCTGGAGAACGTTCATTCTACAGTCAGGGTACTGATGTACAGTAAGCCCATTCTCTAACTGTGTTTAAACTTTATATTTAACACATCTATTTTCTGAATGTTTAAATCGTTTGGTGGAGTAAAATGTTTGAAACAAGAAGTACTTTCCTTTGTACATGTATTAGAATTAATTTGCAGATCTTGCAAAGTGCTTAATCTAAAATGCATAATGATCTTAAAGGTTCATAGGTATATACTAGGCTAATGGCCACCAATGGTTGCAGTATAGGAAGAAGAAGACAATGAAGAATCACAAAGATTTTATCTTTTAATGACCAGATTAGTTACACTAAGGTGGTGGTGCCTTTTTAGGAGATACCTGCAGTGTGAGTTATATTACTTGGTGAAATTTGACTAGGGCATCATCAAACATATCCTACTCTATTTGATAAGTGCCGTGGTATCTTTTAAATCCACCTGAGCTGCCACCAATTGAATACCACACTGTAGTGTCAATAATACAGTAATGTTGAATGGGAATAGAACTCACAGCCTTCTGGTGTTCCTCATCAGAGATGGATGTGCTACCTGTTGCACCATTGACAAGACTGTAAGTATTGTGGTAAACAAAGAAAGGAAAAAGTTAGATGGGTCTGAAAGAAGGGATCTAGACTATAGAATGCATACTACTAAAATGTAAAATTAAATTGAACATATAATTAAAAATTTGAGCATCTAAGTAAGTCCATCTATTCATTTGGCAAATGGGTAAGTAAACTGTCCCATTTCCTTTTCAGGACTGATACAGGTAAATAAGGCAAGGGTGAATGCACTAAATATGGGTAAGTTAGAGTATCTAATCTTTCAGCATGTTTTAGAATGCAAATAACAATCACACAGACAGACAGAGCATGCAAAATCTTTCCAGGCAGTGTCCAGAGGTCAAGCTTGAAGACTGGACTCTCGAATTGTGAAGCAGTGATCTACTGAAATACGCAGTTTAGTTTGATTAAATAATGGCATTCCACACTGAGATCTGAGCCTATTACTCAAAAATATTTTATTTCAAGAGGCCGGAGTTCATTGTCCAGTGAGGGTATATACCTCTCTCCTTTTCTGTATTTAGATCAGCATTGATCAAAAACATAAAAACTACACTTCTGCACTATCATGTACTAAATAAACTTTCTTATATTCCCTTAAGCATCATACCAAAGCTCTTCTGAATAAATGTTTAACTGTAACAGCACCATCATTTTGAATATCTTTTTTCTAGAAGCATTTGCTAATGCTATTTATTCTGAACAATTGGATTAGAGTAGCTCCCGATATTGACTTGTGTTTGTGAAATCTAGAACTTAAGGCCAGTATTCTTAGTGGTAATCCACAAAGAGTGGCACTATGTGGCTATGCAAATCCCAAACTTTCAGCATGAATATGGAAATGTGAAGGGGTTGTTATAAACCTGCCTCCCTATCACAAAAGCATAACATATTTAATGCATAAATGATAAGGGGACAGCTAATATGTTTATAAGGGGCTTAGACTTTTGAGTAAGAGTACGATTGATAGACATGAATATATAGTGAGATAGTTAGCATACTAAGTGTGTAAATAGCCCTGAACTTACACCAGTAAGCAGCAGTTTTTCAAGAGAATATGGAGATATAAAGGGAGATTGGTTAGGTTAACATTTCATTTTGGTGCTTGTTCATTTCTGGACATATTACTGAAGAGGTCACTTGTGTAAATGGTTTATTTTGGTTCTTGTGCATAACTTGACATATTATTGAAGGGGTCTCTTGGGTAAATGTTTCATTTTGGTGCTTGGGCATACTTAGACATATTACTGAAGTGGTCATTCGGGTAAATGTTTCATTTAGATGCCTGTGCATACCTGGACATATTGCTGAAAGAGTCGCTTGTAGAAATGTGTTATTTTGGTGCTTATGCATACTTGGACATACCCCAGAAGGAGTTGCTGGAGGAAATAATTCAGCTGTGTGTCAGGGAAGTGCTCGGGCATACTTGGGCAAGAAAATACTAAAGGGATGGCTGGGCCAAGTTTGTGGATTGCAACTCCAATATGAAAGGCAAAACATCACTTTTAACAATAGATGTCAGACAATGAATTGAAAAAAACACCTCTTTAGCATACGTCGATTTACAACATTTCTCATTTGCATCTCATTATTTTAAGGCCTTTCACATTACTGTTAATGGCCTTTATGAAGCTCTCCTTTGCTACACTCATTCATAAGTATCAGGAATACCCCTGTTGCATTTGCGCAAGTGACTATGAATACCAGCCATAGTCTTTATGGATGTGCCTCCTTGAAGGCTATTGAAACCATATACTTTACACCTATTGAGACCAGTCAATATGAAATCTGTGCACTGAAGTACCCCAATATTCAGTATAGCTTATTATAACACAAACTGAAAAAATGTAAGAAAATAAGAGAAAAGTATCTCAATAAATATGCTACATGTGCATCAGTTTACTTATTTTAAAATATGCCTTCCTTAATATATTTCCCAGCAAAATGTTATTACTGAAAGAATACTCACCTAATCAACACTGCATCAGTACATCCAGCAATATAAAGAACCAGAAGCTGTTTAACAGTAGAAAGAGATACTGAAACTTGGATATGGCATCACACATATTTTTTTTCTAAAATATTTTCTTTCAGTTACTATATTATTTTGCTTTGCTTTAAAAGCTGACAAAATCTGTGAGCCATGACTCCCAGGACATGCTGACGAACGAATGCAACGATCTGCTGAATATTTTATCAAACACTAGAAAAATGAATCTGGGGAATAGATTTCCAAGCTATCCTACTGACACAGTGCCAAAGCTTTCTTTTTCAAATGAGACTTTAAACACAAGCTTGTTATTGAAAAACATATTAAAATGCACTTATTATTCAATGAACTATCTTTGACATATATTCAAGATGAAAAGTGTTTTTTAACATGCCATTTCCCTTCATATTGTGTGCTTTTTCTTTTAAATCTGTAGCAGAATAAAAGCAGTGCCTTCCTGACAGCAATACTTTATATCTAGACATCACAGGCTTAAAATTTCAGGGCAGTTGAACCATTCAGATACAGTTATTAAGACTGGGGGGGGGTGCATATGCAAGAAATGTATCAAGCATAACTCAGAACAACAGGGTTTTACTCTTTCATAGTTCTATGTTAATGGAAGCAAAAATACAGTCTTTAGCTCACATATAATTAATGGAATTGAAATTAATTCAATCGGCTTCACAGCTTACATATACTAGCTAGGATGCATTTGAGGACCAAACACCAAATGTCACCTCCTTAATAACTTGCATACACATTGAAATGTAAATAGTATATCATGTGCTAAATATGTTAGTTATTTATTACCTCTCTCTGTACCATGACACAGGCTAAGTAGTCCGTGTTTTGTTGTACTTGTGATTGTTGAAGTCTATATGCAACAATAAAAATCCAATGTATCTAAAGCCAAAGTATACTACTGGTAAATCAATTGGCATGTTCTTTCATGTTGTAAACATACATGACATTGACTTATAACTGGTCCATGCACAGAGTACAATATAATTTGCAATGACAGTAAAACATTTGACTAAAAACTGCATTATCTCAGTATTCATGACTTAAGCATTCCCTAAAAGTATACACACATATATTTGTTTTTATGGGGCCAATGAAGATGGGCCAAAAAGACAAAAGGTTCTTGTTAGGAGAAGAACAAGATATGGTACTGTTTGCTTAAAATCAAGCTGTGGATTATTGTTGTTTCATCATCTTCCACTGCTTATACCCATACAAAACCTTGTGTCTCCAGCTCACTACCTCATGAAAACCACTAAGACACATAACCATTGTGACCATTTATTATAATACTACAACCATCTGTTCAACTGGTCCACGTAATGTATCCAAAAGCATAACAATAGTAATCAAGCAGTAATTCCAATATTCTGGACAGCTTGGACCAGACAGGTGTCAAATATCCTCTTTCAGTGGGCTTGACCAACCACAGTGCTCCAGTGCAGACCAGATCATGTCATAGTGCAGCACTGAGGAATGCTTGCTCACCCTGACCAAAGTACTGGCCATGTGGCTAGCAAAGCAGGAGGAAATGTACAGAAGGAAGCTGCCCTATGACCGCCTCTCATACAAGTAAAAGGTGGAGAGGAAGGGATTCAGAAGCTACTCTGTCAAACCGATGTCAGCTAACAGTTGCACTTTGATTAAATACCAGCACCCCAAGAGGTATCACACCCTCCTTTTACCATTCATGCTGTTTGGGGACAAAGTACTCAAGCAAAAGTCATTTGCTTTTATAGTACAAAACTTTAATTCATAATTGCTGTCTACCAGTCTGTAGTTGCTGTAAAGTATCTCAAGAAATCTGATGAGATGGCTGATGTCTTTTATATTTTCAGTGAAAGATGAGTCTTGCATTAATCACAATGCACTTGAATCCAGCAGCAGGCTACATAGTGGCTTCAACTGCATCATGAGCCAGAGCATTGATTTATGGTTATTATAATGAAATTCAATTCTCATGAGCTGAAATTCCAGGAATTACATGATTGATTGTTAAATGTCTTTTCCTGTCATTACCAGGATTCCATTAACATTTAGGTGTTTATATACAGCAAAATAAAACTGATTAAGTACACAACACTAAATAAAACAAAGTGACAGGTTTACAAGTAATAAGTACCAGAAGAAATGCAAAATACGGTGAATAGGTATTCTGGCTCACAGTGGCAAATTTGTAAAATGTCAGGAAGTGTCATGTTTTTCCTGCCTTTCAGCAGTCCAGGTTGTAAAAATGTGTGATTCTGTCCCAGAGAAATCACACAAAAAATACAAGAAAAAAATAAGAGCAGCCAATCTAATGAATACTACAGAGTAGATTCCTAGTTCCTCTTCATACTCCTTGCTCCACTCTTCCCTCGAACTAATATTTCTATTCTCCTAAAATAAACTTAACCTGACAGTCACTGATTAAGCAATTCTCTCACCTGACACTAAGTATGTAAATATTGTAAATATCACAGTATTTCTATTGTCTGCACAGCAAGTTTTTACCTTACTTAATTAAAACAGCTGCATGCAAATTGCCCCCCCCCTTCTAATGTAAAAACACAAGAAACCTCAGATCTTTATTTTACAGACAGCTGATCACACTGCGCTGAATGGAAATACCTGTAAACTGTGTTCTCTATTATCTGTTAACTGTGTTGTATGATGTACATTTTATGCATTTGCATTTCCTTGCTATATGAATTTTATACTTGTATTTTACCTTTAACATTATGTAACCATTATTGTATTGCTTATGGAGCTTTTCTCCCCAGGCCTCCACTGAAAATGGGCACGTTCTGGCCCAGTGGACTTCCCCGGTAATCAAAATGAAAATAAATAAATAGTAGATAATTAACAAAGATATAAGAAAGAAAATACCCATATGATCTGGATGCGTTCAAACTTCACTAAGATTCTTATAGCTTATATTACAGGCTAAATGTAGACTTGATGAAAAATATGTCCATCCAAATTGCAGTTCTTTGGAGAGCACTTGCAGAAAGTCTGCTGAGCCAAAGCAAGTTCATAGCTTGCATTTTCTGTCCCTAAACAACTCTGGAAGCTTCAAACATTTCTCAGGAATTTATAATCTAAACAAAGGGCATGCATCTCTTTGATGTAAGCATACATTTTTCTTTTTCTTTTTGTAAGCACTGACTTGTCACTTCTGTCTTGCTTAGAGTCTCAAGTAACTTTCTGTTTTCAGTCTTGAATTTCATCTTGCAAGTGCTGCTTCCTAATGTAACTGAATTTAAACTGGCCAGTGGGCGTACCAAAAGCCTTATGCTTTCCAACATCATATGCTGCTTATGTGATGCACACAGTTGACTGTGTCACAGGTTTAGGTACAAAGAAAATATCTAGTAGTGCTTTTGCAAAGAACATTCAAGTGATTTTGAATTAGAAACAGCCACGTTTAAATTGTTATATTCTGTGAGGATTCCTGAAACATCCTCAATGAAATAGCATTCAGAATAAAAAAAAAATCTGTGAAATGAATTTACTCGGTTTAATAAACAATAAATGTCTAAGCTTAATGCATGGAAGATCCATTTGCATATTAATATTTAAACTTTTCCTTCAAAGAAATGTAGGAGCTCATATCCAGACAGCTTACATGCAGTTAACTGGTAGCAAAAGTAGTGGACACAGCCTTTGGGGAAACAAATTTACTTTTTCTGCATAGAGTTTTGTCCCTCACCACATGCAGATCGTAGGTTATAGCAGCACAAATCTCTTTAAATAGATTGGGGTTGTCAGTCTGTTAGTCACCTTTTTCTGGTGATGTTAAACCATTTAGCAGTGGATCTGAAGCATACAACCGTTTCTTATTAACCTAAGTGCCACAGACCACAGACAGGCTTACAGTGATATTACAGAATCAACCCTGAATCAAAGTCCTCAGCACTTTCTGCATGGTAGCCTATTCAGGCATCCTTTTACTTCCATAATGTTCAAGTTTAACTTTCTTATCAAAGTTAGGTAGCATAGCTTCGCTGTGTTATAAAGCTGCAAAATGTAAATTTAATTTTCAAATATGACATGTATGTGTCATTGCCTCAGCTGTAAACTATCATTTTTGGCAAAAAAATTTAAATTATTCCCATATCTTAAATAGCATATGATCATTGATCATCTCTGCTTAATGGCACTCAATGCAACGTCTGGATGATTTTGCATTTGCACTACAATTTTGGATGTGTATCCTCCATGTCTGCAATAATCATTTTTGCAAATGTGCACAGTCAGTTCTTCCATTTTCATTTTGCTCAATGAATTAGAAACATAATTCAATTTAATAGTTAAGTTTTATGGGAGTCTAAATACTCAGATAGTAGAATGATCTGGAGCTTGGTCATGTACCTGAAAGAGATTATCAGCCTCTAAGATGACCCCTCATAAAGAGCTGTAAGATGTGCAAGTTTCTTTTCAATTAATCTCAGAAGTTAGAGAAGAAGTGGATAAATTCCAGAAAAACACATATTTCTCACACAGTTAATACAACCAGTAACACAATGAACACTATAGCAATTATCTGTTTTGGTTTGTTGGGTCAAAGGCCTCCATTGGACAACCACCTGCATGAGATAAAACTGGCTAGTAGCACATTGCTGGCCATGTGTTCCAAGTATGTCCACAAATCCCCTCCAGTGTGAACCATTCTCAATGTACCTTTGATTGCATAATGAAATGCAGAATCAGTATTACTTTACAAACATATATTTATCTATCCATCTGTTCACTCATTTGCTTGTTTCGTCACACTTTGTGGTTATTTACTTAAATTGTATCTATTTACTTTTATTAGAGCCTAAGATAAGCCCATCATACCTTTTCTATTTGGTCACCTGAGCTTGACAATATATTGCTACGTAGACAAGTATGACTTACACTCTTTTACTGAGTACCTTTTGGGCCTTAGATGATCCAGTATAATCAAAGTCCTATTAATCGGTTCCCTACATTCTGTCTTACTTGGCCAGCATGGCCTATATATCTGCCCTATGAATGGTCAAGCATGACATCAACCATTTAAATTATTAGCACTATTTGTATCTGTTGGGCCAGTTTGGTAGATTCAGATTTGAAATGTATTACTCTCCATCAAGCCAGTATGGCTTGTATGGAAAACACAGAAAACAACACGAATTCCACACTGATAAAATTTAATAGAAAAAAACAGTCTTAGCGCCTCGGCCACCACAGCCTTCAACGAGTACAGAAATTTAATGAAAACACACTCCCATATGTATAGTAAGTAATCAATCAATTAAGCACAATTAAGAACATGATAAAATACTTAGTCCTGAAATTTAAAGTGAACAACACTAAATAAATTACAGGCCACTATTTTAGAACAAGTCTTTGTTAAGAAGGGAGATGATAAATTACTTAAAAATATTTTATTGTATAAGGAAACTGTTTTCATATTAAAATTTAATACATTATCACCAATGGGTTTAAATAAAGAAGTAAACTGGATATGTTTACTTTAGTTTTTGCTTTTATTAATATATTGTATTCAATGTACTTGATGTGTTTAAATGGAGTTGTTATTTAGTGTTGTTCATTTTAAATTTCAGGACTAAGAATTGTATCATGTTCTTAATTGTGCTTAATTGATTGATTACTTACTATATATATGGGAGTGTGTTTTCATTAAATTTTTGTACTCGTTGAAGGCTGTGGTGGCCGAGGCGCTAAGACTGCTTTTTCTATTAAATTTTATCAGTGTGGAATTTGTGTTGTTTTCTGAGTTATTTATAGTCTCTCCTAGACTATTTGTTGGTCGTTTTTGGATTCATGGATTCAGATTCCTTGCTGAACATTCCCAGAGTCTTTCGGGAAGACTCTTCTTGTGTTAGTAATGGTAATGCTACCCCTCCGATTCCTGGTGGTTCGGGAATTCTAGGTGCATCGGGTATGGTTTTGCAGAAAACTATGGACAATTTTGTTATTCATGGTTCATCAGCTCCAGTTCCTCTAGTCATTTCTCATGCTTCCAATATGATAACTGTTCCAGCTGGTGCCCAGGCTCCGATGGTTTCTTCCCATCCTACAGGTGTTACTGGCATTCCAAAAAGTACTAAATCTACATGTTTATCTAATGGTGAGTCTATCTCCACTGATTGTACTTTTAAATTCATGGAAGATAGAAAGCAGAGATATCATAACCCTTTTGGAGCTCTTGGTGGTAATTCTTCTATTATGTTTTCCCAGGAAATACAGGACAATGTGGATAGTTTCGAAAAATTAATCTTTCGAGAAACGCGTTGCCATTTTAATCTGTTGGGACTTATCAGATATACCGAATTAAATATTGCTCCTCGAGGGTTAAGGGCTTTTAAAAGCCCAGCAACTCCTTTTGACATCTCTGATACTAATGATTTAATGTTCAAAGATTGGTGGCTAGCTGCGGCACATACCTGTGCTATGGAATGGGTTAACATCTTAGTGGAAAGGGAGAAACTATTGCATACAAAAATTAAAAATGAGCTGCATGATGTGCATTCAAAGTTATTGAGCCAAGTGGGGGACCTTAAAATTAATGACATTTTCAAAAATTTTAAAGAGAAGTTAAATAAATATGAAAATGAACAAGTTCACCTTAAATCTACCAAAATGAAAAGAGACATTCGTGATTATGGTAAAGGGGCAGGCTTTTCTTTGGAGAAATAAGTATAGTTTCCGTTCAGGACAAATGGGGAAAAGAAACAATAAGAAACAATTATCTGTTTCCTTTGCTTCCTCAGATGGCTTAGGTTTTACTACTGATTCAGAGGGAGAAACACATGATTTTCCACCATTACCTAATGCACAAGAACCTGAAGCACATCAACAACGTTTTCGTCAGAATGAAGAAAACATCAAAAGAGGAAACAAGAAAAAATAAACTGGTTTCAGTTCTCCTACGCGTGAGGGACAATTTAAACAAATGCTTAAACGAGGTAGATGGAACTGATGTGAATAATATTAATATTGTTTATACACCTGTTTTTGTATCCAATGTAGTTACTCTGTCTGGTTCTACTGTATCCTATGAAGAAACAGCTGTTCTTCAGTTGGGTTTGAAATTTGTACCTACCGTTACACCTAGAAATCATCTAATTAAACAAGAATTTTTTAAATTTGTTAAAAAATTGCACTTAAAATGTTTTTTTGCACAAGAGGATGAGCGGGTAAATAAACATGATTGTGAATTTAGTCCTGAAAATGATAGTAGTGACGACAATTTTTTTTCTTGCTTATCTGATAATGTTGATTTTTTTACTTCTCTTAATGCGTATTCATTATTAAATACTACAGGCATTGATTTCCGTAGTAAATTTATACCCCCCTATACTAATAGTACAATTATACAATTTTCAGAAATGGTTCATTTTTCTGTATAATAACTTGCTGATATATGTGATAAACGTTCTTGGCGTTTTAATATGACCAAGAACGAATGGCTTGCTTTAAAATGTCTTATGAACAGAAATGATTTAATTATCAAGCCTTCTAATAAAGGTAATAAGATTGTTCTGCTGCATTACACCCAATACTATAACATGTGTATGCAACACTTGAATGATGCTTCGACTTATGAAATAAGTGAGGTTGCAAAGTATTTGAATGCCATGAAAGAGTTTACTTTATTGATTGAGAGAGGTGTACGTTTAGGCTATTTTTGTAAAAAAGATCTTGACGCCAAATTTAATGTGGAGAGTTGTTATTTAGCTACTTTCTATTGTCTTCCCAAACTTCACAAAAATTTGATGAATCCTCCTGGTCGTCCTATTGTTTCTGCTGTTAACTATTTTCTTCAGAATATTGGTATTGTCATACATGGTTATTTGTTACCTTTTGTAGAAAAAATTGATTCTTATATTAAGGATTCTTTTGATTTCATCGAAAATATATCTCAAATATTATGGACAGAAAATATGTTTTGGGTCAGCTTGGATGTAGTTAGTTTATATACAAACATTAGTCATAATGATGGCATACAAGCACTATATTATTTTTTGGGATATATTCCTACTTCACATTATATTATAGATTTAACTTATTTTTGTTTACTGAATCATTTTTTTAGTTTTAATGAAGTGATTTATCATCAGTTAAGGGGGACGGCCATGGGAGCACCTTTTGCCCCCATGTATGCCAACTTGTTTATGGCCAAATTTGAGTTGGAATATATTTATACTAATACATTTGTGCAACAAAATGTTTTGTTTTATTTTCGTTACATTGATGATTTGATTTTTCTGAGTAAGGGGGGGGGGGTCAAATTTGGTACCTACCTTTGTTTCAGAAATTAATAATAATATATACAATATTAAATTTGATGGTTTACAGTTTGGAACTAAAGTTAATTTTTTAGATATTTACTTGTCAGGAGAGAAGGATGGACATACTTCCACTACTGTTCATCAAACATTTGTGAATGGTAACCAATATTTATTTGGGACTAGTTGCCATCCACCTCATACTTTGAAATCTTTACCTTATGGGGAAATTATTCGATTATCAAGACTTTGTAATGATGGTCTTGATTTGGAGAAACAGATCAATAAATCAATTAATATGTTTTTACAAAGGGGTTACAATGTAGGTTTGATTTGTGAATCAATTGATAAATTATTAAAACTTAATTTGGTTGGGGAAGTTAATAACAGAAATCAAAATTATAATACAGAAGTTGGGAGAGTTAATTTTAAGACTATGATATCTAGGATGGTAACTAAACAACAACAAAAAATCTTTTTTGTTACTACTTTTAATCTTTTAAGTGGTAAAATTTGGGATGTCATTAAATACTACTGGAAATTTTTGTTACAAGATGAATTGATAGGTAAACTTATTCCTGGTGTTCCCTATGTTGCTTATAAGAGAGGACAGAATTTAGGGGACAAATTAGTTAAAGCATACTATGTTTCTCCAGTAAGTAAATTGGGTCCTTCATTGTCTATTTGTGGGACTATACCATGTCATAAGTGTAATGTATGTCCTTATATTAAATTATATTTTTCCAGAATAAATGGGAAAACATTCAGACCACATAACTGTTTTTCAGGCTATACATCGGGGGTGATTTATTGCCTGAGGTGTCCCTGTAACCTATTCTATATTGGGGAAACAAAAAGAAAATTTAGAATTAGGTTGCAGGAACATATTCGGGATATTAAAAGGGTAATGCTAGAGAGTCCTGTGGCATTGCATTTCATGGAGAAACATAGCTGTAATGCTAACAGGCCACTATTTTAGAACAAGTCTTTGTTAAGAAGGGGGATGATAAATTACTTCAAAATATTTTGTTGTATAAGGAAACTGTTTTCATATAAAAATTCAATATATTATCACCAATGGGTTTAAATAAAGAAGTAAACTGGAGATGTTTACTTTAGTTTTTGCTTTTATTAATATATTGTATTCAATGTACTTGATGTGTTTAAATGGAGTTTTTATTTAGTGTTGTTCACTTTAAATTTCAGGACTAAGAATTTTATCATGTTCTTAATTGTGCTTAATTGACTGATTACTTACTATAAATATGGGAGTGTGTTTTCATTAAATTTTTGTACTCGTTGAAGGCTGTGGTGGCCGAGGCGCTAAGACTGTTTTTTCTATTAAATTTTATCAGTGTTGAATTCATGTTGTTTTCTGAGTTATTTATAGTCTCTCCTAAACTATTTGTTGGTCGTTTTTGTATGGAAAACACTCCTGACCAGTCAAATGCACTTAACCCTGTAATGTTTTTATAATATTTTGTCATCAGTCTTGCTGGGATATAATGTTGGCAGTGAAGTGAAGATGCAGACAATACCAGTTTCTACTCATATTGCTGCCAGTCTCTTTTCCAACCGATGTGTTCAACACTGAAGCAAATTAGCCTTTCTATACAATATGATTCTTCAGTTGCAACTTTCAAGTCATTACTTGATTTTTTGTGAGATATAACATTTATCTTTAAAGTGTTTTTGGACATATACATACTGATTTTCCTATATCACATATATATGTTTGTTTGCATACTTTATTTATGTAACTGTATACATGTATATGAAGTGTCTCAATTACTGTAGTCTACAAATTTAGGGGCTTCATTAGTAGCTATTACTATCTTACTATCTCCTTTCTGCTGTAAGGATAGTGGACAAATCATTATCCCTGTTGAGCTAAGATATTTTCAAGAGCGAATATTGGATCTCAAAGACTGAGCATAGCACAAAACACTAGCTTGTTGTTAGAATAAAATAATAATTTCAAAACTTAATAATAATTTCAACAAAATATTGTGATGTTTAAGTTTTTGTGCAACGTCATATTTGTTGATATGAAGGAGTATGCAATCTTCTGATCAGTAATAAATGCACACTGCTGACTTAGGTCAACTATGCTGTTATAAGTGTATATTGTAGAACTGAGACTAACATGTACCTGTTTTACATGAAGCTGTATACATGAGACACAAACACACCTGTGAAACACAGGATGGACAATGAAGCATTCCTGGCTCATCAGGCTAGGAAGATGGTATGTAAACATTAATGAATGCTACTGTAATTAGCAATGGTATGTGTTCATCCATTTGGAATGTGCACTGTCAGTATAAAACAATCCTTAATGTTCTACTGCATTTGGGCTGAGTAATGATGAAGTATGTGTGTCAAGGCTCTGTGTGGTTGTATATCATTAGGGTAAGTAATGATGATGTATGTTTTATGCTAATGTTTAATGTACATTTGTCATGGCAGTACTTGCTTAGTTCCTTGCAGGATATACACTTTGCATGTTATACTCTACCTTTGACATATCAGGGCAAAAGCTTTATTGAAAAAATATTTTTTGCGATAGTTTTCCCCACTTATTCGACGTTAGGTGATAAGAAAACAAGATTCAATGCTGAAGGAAAAAAATGAAAACTTTTAATTTGGTCAGCCTTCTGTAGTGCAAACAGGCTTAGAGGTGATGTGTGACCATCAGCACTAGGGACAGTACTGAGTGGAGAAAATCCCCTTGTCACCTAACTTTCTCTTTGGCCCAAGATGTAAGCACATTGAGCTGAATGAAAATGTAGAGATGAAGCAGGGTTTGAGTCCAGTATGTAGATAATTTTACAAAAGGTGTCAAAATGTGAATATTAAAATTAATTTTGATTGTGACTATAACACTACTTAGGAGTGACTATCTCAAATATATTGATTGCCCAAATGTTGTCAATAATGCCTACCAAAATGCATTTTATACCTACTACATATCAGCCATGTTTCAAGGAATACCACAAGTTAATTGTGTGTACAATTTGTTAAACATGACAAGGATGGTGGTGCAAATTCAATAAAGCTTACATGGTCATTTTTTCTGTGTTCATGTCGCGGCGTGATGGGAACACCAGTGTAGTGGGTTTTAGATTCATTAAACTCCATGTAGGGGCATGCAAACACATGCATTCACTCGCACCAATGGAAAGTTTGGTAGCATGCAAAGTTTGGCATAAGTAGCTGAATTTTATGATAATGAAGCAAACCAATATGGTGGAGTGATCCAACAATGCTACACACAACTGTGTAGGCTCCATGTCCGTGTTGGAAGTGTAAGTGAAAATTTTCCATGTACAGGCACCTACAAGGAAGCAAGAGGATACAGAAGTCCTGAAATATGGACAGAATTTCCATAAAAAGGTACAAACAGGTATTTACCAGCCAATAATGTCCAAATGGATCAGGAATATGTGTAGAATCACCATAACTATTATAATTTTCTATTTTAGCACAAATTTGCACTATATGCTGCTACACATAAAACATTTTAAAAACAGTAATACAAATGTAATTAAAAACTTTGGTATGATATATTGTCACAAAAATTACAGTAATACCCTGCATTGTATCTTTAATTCAGTGCACCCGTGCTGTTGCCTAGCTTACACAGCTACTATCCACATAGTTTCCAGGCTGTCAGCATGGTTATTATATAAATGACGTAAACAAATGAATGGATTTGTTGAATCACAAAAGGCAGGGACCACATTGGGCAGTACACTCCTTGTAAGATCCTACACAGTGTGTGTTTTCCATGGATGACAACTTCTGAACATTGTGCAAACCCAGTAAGCAGGGTTGCACTCAACTAATCCCCCCTAGTCCTGTAAAGATGACTGTTAGGTGTTGGACTAGGGTGCAGATAGCCTTAGGTTCAAGTACAGGCTACATCAACTTTAATCATACTGTGCTGGGATTGTAGGTCATAGAAATGAAGTGCAATTAATTGTAATTAACATATTCTGTGCATATCATGATAATAGGGATGATATTATGAAATGTTTGACATTGTTTGCTGTCATTATGCATAGCTGCACTCTGCTGCACATTGGTACACAGAGTGCAACAATGCTCACTGCAGCAGGAGCTCTAAATCCTGTCAATTATACCCTAAGCAGGTGAATATCTTTTAAAGCAGTCAATACCAGATGGTAGTCCTAATCAAGAAATGCATAAAGAATGCATACAGCTTACAGTCTGATTTTCCCTCGATACTTCAACAACATTGGAGCAGAGACTTGGAACTTTTAACTGAGATAATTCTAGTGGCTGCTGCAGCTATTCTACATCTGTATGTCCTCTAGGCTGAAATCAATGCTGCTAGTGCTGATGACAATAGGTCTAGGCCAAGAAGGAGAAGATTGTTCAGGCCTAGGATGACCTACCAGGTACTACATGATCTGGAGATTGTAGAGCACTACAGGGTGGATAGAGACACATTACAAAAACTCTGTGAGCTCTGCTGGTTTCAACTCAGAGCCAGAGCCAACTAAGGGGAACCCATCCCAGTGGAAACTAAGGTATGTGTAGCCCTTAGAATATTAGCTGCAGGTACTTTTCAAAGACCATCTGGGGACATGATGGGGGTGTCACAGGCATCAGCATCCAGGATACTCCACTTGTTCCTGGATACTATGCTTGTATATGCCAGTGAGCACATATGTTTTCCCCTCACTGCTGAAGAGAGGACCAGCAATATGCAACAGTTATATCATGTAGCTCACTACCCTGAAGTACTGGGTGCCATAGATTACACTCATGTACACATCAAGGCACCACCTGGTGAGCAGGGTGGAATTTACATTAACCGCAAGGGATACCACTCCATCAGCTGCCAAGTCATGTGTAATGCCCAGGGGATTATCTTGAATGTGTGTGCTGGCAGCCCTGGCAGTTATCACGACTCCCACATCTAGCACACGTCACAGTTGTACCAGATGTTTGCTGGTGGGACATCTCACAGGGACATTTACTGGGGGATGCTGGCTATGCCCTGGAACCATGGATGATGACACCCATCAGAAATGCATAAAGATCCATGGAAGAATGCCATAATGAGGGACATACACAAACTAGGAACATCACAGAGTGTGTGTTTGGGTTTCTGAAGTCATGGTTCTGGTACCTAGATATGTCTGGTGGAGCCTTGCAGTATACTCCAAGCGCATGTACAAAAAGTTTCACAGTGTGTGCTATGCTGCACAATCTGATCCTGTGAAAACAACTGCAGCAGAATCAACATGGGGAACAGGCACACATCCCATCACCAATGCCTATGTCACCACTGCCACAGTCACAGGAGGACTCAGAGGAGGAACCCCCACCTGCTGTCTCTGAAGGTACTGTAGATGTAGGCGCACTCAGCATGCCCTTTCTTTGGCGAAGAGACAATGCATAGCACATTCACTGACCACCTAGGGTGCAACATCTTCCTCCTGCTCACATACCTATATTAAAATTGATGTCAGGCAACTCACACAACCTTTATCTTTACATGTATTGGCTATGTACTGCTTGCATCAGACAGAGTCAACCTGAATTAGTGCTGTGTCAACTGCCACATTTGCAAGGTAAGGCCTGAGCCTAGACTGTAGTGTTGAACACTATTATGACATATCCTTGTATATGACTTACCTTGTTACAGTATGCAAATATATAGCGGTGCTTTTGTTGATAAGTTAACATGCAAGTACACACATTTATATTGCTATAATGTTACAATATGAAATTGTTATGTATCAGGCATGAACGACTCACAGAGTCCAGTCACAGCTGAATATTGTTACATCATGCAAGAGAGAAGTTAGGAATTGACTCCACTCCATTGCAGTTACTGACTTTAGGCTACTTTTTATCCTAGCAGTAAATGTGCCCCCCCCCCAACACACACAAAAACAGGATTGTACGACAGAGAGACGTATAGTTATAATCATATGTTTGTCAGGAGTTGTGTCCACTAACTGGTATGTATTCAAATGTAAGTCATATAAGTACTTGTATAATATACTGTGTATGGTTTGATAGCAGTGTACAGTTTATATGAAAGTGGTTGTGTGAGGAATGGCCCCAGTTTAGAAAGCAGCTTTTGTGGCAAAAAGGACTAAATCAGCCATCCTGCTTGATGAAGATTTAATGGTGTTTTTGGTCTACTCCTGATGTAAGTTGACATTTTAGATGTGTTTTTGCTATAGTTTGTGTTTTGTACAGACTGTGACTCCGTATCCCATAACATTTTCATCTTTATGTTTTTAGTACACATTTGCACAATATGTCACATGCTGAAAACAGTTTTAATAATGCTTAAATATTTTGTGCAAAACGCAAAACTGCAGAAAAAGGAAATATGCAGATAATAGTTATAGATTACTCATAGCAATTATGAAATCACTGCCTGGTGTATTGAGAGGAGTGGGTTTACATTACATAACAGGAGGAATGGATGTTAGCAATGCGCTCCACATTTGAGAACTGCTTAACACTGCGCAAATAGGTAGAAAAGTGAAATGCGCATGCATGTACACATAATATAATACTCATTGCATTTTCACTATGCCTATCATAGCTCTAAACTGTCCAGATTTAGGAAGAATGTCTATATTTCTACATAATATTTCTAATCTGTTTCCAATAAATGTTGGTTTATGCAACATTATTTGCTAAATCATAGAGAATTAAGTCAGAAATACTGACATATGCTTCATTTATGGATGTCATACCCTTCAGAGAATGCATGTTAATGCAAAACGTGTTATTCCATCAATATTGTAGGTTTGTATGGGCAATATTTCAACATTCACCATATTAATTATGGCTTTGTGCATATTTCGTGTTCTCTGTGGTGGAGAAATGTACTAACTATTATAGTGAATACAAAGATCTGTGTTCTTACTGCTCTATATTTCCAAGATGTGGAAAAATTGCAACTGAGGGCACAGTGTAACTATCTGTACAGATAGTTAATAAACATTCATAAGTGCTTCCTCACAACCAACCTCAACAACAATCAGAACAACCATGAGATTTCCTTAATTCTACAACACATACATTTAACACAAAACAAAGTTGTAGTATATAATGTTGTGTACTCCCTCATGGTCATGGTGATAATGTTGTGCTCACAGGATTGCACTGACAAAGGAAAACATCTAAATATGCTCAATAAGGGACTTGTTTTGTTACACAGCTATGGCTTCTAAACAGTTTATTACTGTTAGTATACTAGCCTCAGATGACACTAAGAACTAGCCTCAGATGACACTAAGGAGTGATGTGCCTATGCAGGCCTCCCAAGCTGGTGTTCCCTACATCCCTTGATGATGTCATCTACTATACGTTCACATTATGTCATGTTGAAATCAGACTTATGTAGTGGTGCTTGCATTAAAACTGTGTTCATTAGTCTGTGCCATTAGATAGATAGGGGTTAGGTCCTCAATGTAGTAGTGTGTGTGTGTGTGTGTGTGTGTGTGTGTGTGTGTGTGTGTGTCTGTGTGTGTGTGTGTGTGTGTGTGTGTGTGTGTGTGTGTGTGTGTGTGTGTGTGTGTGTGTGTGTGTGTGTGCGTGTGTGTGTGTGTGCTCGCTTGCATGGGCATGGGTGTGTGTTTCTGTCTCCATAAAGAAAAGTGGGAGTGGGAGCCCAACATTGCCTTGGAAACTGGCATGGCATTTGCTTTCTTTTTGTCCTTGCAACAAATATCTATGTCTAGCAGTCCTTCAATCTCTTGCCTCCCACAGGTCCCACCGATATCATCTACTGTAAGATCACCTGCAGTCCTGTTAAAGTCAGACATGTGCCGTGGCACATGCATTAAGTACTATGTTATTTTGTCTGTAAACCTAGATACGTAAGGGTTTTAATCTCACTGCAGTTAATGTGGTATATGTGTATCTATCACCATTAAAATGATTGTGAGTATGCATTCAACCCTGCCTTGAAAACAGACTGTCAGTGTGTATTCAACACTGCCTTGAAAACTGGGGTGATTTTACATTGCTCTTGTGCTTGCAAAAAACATTCATGTCTAGCAGTTTTCCAACCCCCCCCTCCCACAGGTCCTGCTGATGTCATCTACTATAAGATCACCTGCAGTTCTGTTAAGTCAGGCTTGTGCTGTGGTGTGTGTGTGTTAAGTGCTGTGTTTTCTAATCTGTAAACCTAGATACATCGAGGTTCTAATCTCACTGCAGTCAACTTTGTGTGTGTCTGTTTCCATTAAGATGAATGTGGGTGTGTATTCAACACTGCCTTGTAAACTAGCATGCTTTTGGTTTGCAAAAAATATTCATGTCTTGCAGTCCTCTCACCTCCTCTCCCCCACAGGGCCTGCTGATGTCATCTTCTATAAGATCACCTGCAGTCCTGCTAAAGTCAGAATTGTGCCATGCTGCATGCATTAAGTACTGTGTTCTCTAGTCTGTAAACCCAGATAGGTGGGGGTTCCAATCTCACTGTAGTCAACTTGGTGTGTGTGAACTGCTTGTGGACGTTATATAGCTCATTTTACCACAGTCTATGGTACATTGTCCTCATGTCTTTTATAGAAACTGCTGATGTCATCAGCCATATCAGATTATTGGATACATATTGCTCACAACAGAACATGGGCACACAATGGCCTGGCAGACAGGTAGATGTCACGTCATGCAATGTAAGACAGACAACAGTGATATTCCTTTCAAGCTACGCAGAAAAATCTTGATATCTCTTTGCAACTGTGATGGACAGGTTGACATAGGAGGTCACACAAGGTTCCCCATGGACTATGATGTTTGCAGATGATATTGTGATCAGAGAACATGATTAGGACACCTTGGAGAGGTGGTGTTATGCTATGTGGAGGTGAATAATAAATGGCATAAGGACTAAGACAGAATATATGTCCTTGAATGAGATAGAGGATACAGGAATGGTGAGACTGCAAGAAATACTTTTGTCAAAGGCGTATGATATTAAATACTTGGGAGCTAAGATTCACAGTATCAATGACTGTGGAAGGGAGGTGAAGAAGACAGTGTATGCACGGTGGAGTGGGTGTAGATGAGTCTCAGGAGTGATTAGTGACAGAAGGGTACCAATAACACTGAAAGAGAAGGTCTACAAGAGTGTATTAATAACAGCTATGTGATGTGGTTTGGAGATGGCGGCACTGACAAAAATATAGGAGTCATAACAGGAGGTGGAAGAGTTCCAGATGTTAGGATTTGCATTGGGTGCGCTGAGGATGGACAGGATTAGTAATCAGTATATTACAATGTCAACACAAGGTTGTACAGTTTGGACACAAGTCCAGAGAGCTGAGATTGCATTGCTTTGGGCATATATTTCAGGAAAGATACTGAGGATGGAGCTGTTAGCTAAGAGGAAAACAGGAAGGCCTAATATTAGGTTCATGGATGTGGCGACTGAGGATAGGCAAGTGGTTGTTGTGATAGAACAGGATTCAGAGGAAGGGAGGAACTGAAAGCAGATGATGTGCTGTGGCAACCTATCATGGTAGTATCCAAAACAAAAAGAACATTAGGATGACATCTGTTTTTATAGAAATCACCTATACACTTCTGGTAAGTGTGTACAGTAGGACTCTCTATTTGAAGGTTACTGTTTATGGACCTTGTGTGAGCTTTAACAGTGTTTCCTTGAATTACCTGGTCTGTTTTTGTTTATGTGCAGATGCCGTAACACTTTGCTCTCTTGCTTTCCAATAAAATTGGCTGCTGCTGTGTTGCAGAGAAGATCCTCAACAGCTCTACCTAGTTGTCATACATGCTGTTACATAATGAGTGGCAATTAAAACACTTACTGATCAATGACAGAACCATAGATCCACCTTAGGAAGGAACTCAGAATGTACACACCATAAGTTATTCCCCAGAAAATACCACTCAGGTCACACATACCCCTCCTTTTAGGATTCTCTATGCAGATATCAGGTTCAAACTTCCCATGCCCACCTATCAGTTTCCCTCTGTTCCCCCTGCAAGGCTAGCTGACATGATTTTTTTAACCAGTGCATATAATGCCTCACGTGGATAATTATAGGAGGACATATTAGACCTGTTTGTCAACAATATGCGTGAACAATATAATGGCAGATATGTAGATCCTGCACTGTTAATCCTACAATAAAACAGTATGTGTAGAGTTTGGAATACCTAATGAACTCCCTAAGGGAGGACTCAGGTTCAAAAACACCATCCAAGGTAACTACATCTTCCTAGGGGATGGGATACGCAATGTCCAAGCTCAGGTTTCCAGAAAGGATGTTGACAGCTGGGGCAAGTTACACACTGATGCCTTGTCTACAAATCTACACAAATGTATAGACACAGCCGTAACTGATATGCTCAAAGACAGATCTGCAGGGCAATACAATCCATACTGATGTATCTGTCATTACTACATTCTTCAGTAAGTGACAGAAACTGCTGTTTACAAATACAACTTGTACAAAATGCTCCAGGAAGCCCACCTCAGCGCACCCTAAATGATGAGACACCTTGAAGAAGCCTCATATAGCAACTATGCTAATAATTTATGACACTTATCCAGGCATAACCTTAAGCTTGTCATCATTTACATCTGCAAAATAGAATATATTGCTTAGATATATATTGAAGTAATTCTGGATGGTATTGCACACACTGATCCACTGTAAATTCCACACCTGCTAGCAGACACAAGTAGCTGTAAAGTGTCCCACCTCACAACACCAAGCTTAATACATTTTTGCATCCTCACCTCCAAACCATGGTATCTGCAAAAAGCACATTATCACTGCTACTCCAATATATGGAGCACAGAATCCATGAGACCAGATGATATTCTCAGCTGTGTTCTTCATGTGCTGCAACAGTGAGCTACTGCACTAGGCACCATAGTCATCCATGGTCTGAGTACTGGTGTTGTCCACAATGAATGGAATGCAATAACCATTTCCCACCCACACAGTGTAGTATAGGCAATATACAAATGAAATTATATTCCAATAACTGTAGTCAAGATTTGATTTAAGGCAATGGAAACAATATGCATCTCACAAAAAAGGACATAGGTGACTTCCAAACAGTAGATCTGTTCCAGTTAGCTGTTCTCATGATTAGGTTGTGCCTGCAAAAACTGTGGTAAATCCAGTCTGCGAGCAGAGATATGTACTAGGCTGTGCACTCATCCTATCTTGCCTTGGCCAAGCACTTCAACGCAATCCAGCATTTGCTCTCAATGAGAAACTAACCAAGGTGAATATCACACCTTCTGTTAACAAGTGGGGGGCAAATTGGATCACAGACAAACGATACTCAGCCAAAGTGGAAGATCTCTCCTCAAGTAGCTGACCTGTCACCCTTGTGGTAACAGATGTGTCAGTGCTGTTTCCCCTCTTGTTTGCCATATATATATATATATATATATATATATATATATATATATATATATACATACACACATATATCAAAAGGCCCAAAAGAAAGCAGAGGATGTGTGGCATAATATCTTTGTGCCACTAATAACTGCTGACAAAGCCGTGGGTGTTGTAACAAATGCACAAACATGCATCGCCATACCCTATGTTAATATATGTTCCTGCTTATTTAAAAAAAACAGAGTACAGTATTCTCCAATTATGCATTAATATACCCTGGAACACATGTTGACTGCCAAATGTGCGTACTGTGGGAAGGAAGGCATTCTCTATCTTACATCCAATTAGGAAAGGCATTACATCAATAAAAATGTTATCTATCCCCTATACCCATCCATCATCAGCCCTATTAATGTCTATAATTCTCACTTTGATAAATATTGTCCTAGATACCTGCAGGAAGTTGACAGACATCAGACATCTCTGAGTAACAAAACATCAGAGAGTCTCCAATATGTCTCTTCTGTGGGCAGAATGAAGTAGCTGTCAGAGTATGCAGTATATCGAAGCATTACATTGCCGTCTTTAGGCCAAATGAGATGAATATGCTGCACATCCTTAAGTCATATGGGGCCACAGCCAGCTTTTCCAGGGACATCAATGTACAGTATGACATACACAGGACATGCTGGGTAGACACATACATGTCTTAAAGGTTGTCATTCATCTGCTTTAGGATTCAAATGTATGTTAAGCAGAGCACATCCATAAACCTGTTTGAGTACAGGCTGGCAGACTTGATGTGAACATGTTACCTGTCATGGATCACTGTTGATTCTATGCTGGACATGGGTGGTCATTTCTGTAAGAAACATGAGGCTGCATTATATATGTCATTGCATATCATATTGTGATGAATTGGCTACAGTTCTAAACACCAGCAGGACAATACCCTTGTCATAGCCTTTTAGCCTCTGAACCTATGGTGATGTGCATGAAAAAGCAAACCATTATACTGTATTACTGATTTGAGCTGTGTCTGCATTGCTGAAATACAACCCAGAGCTCAGAATCCAATGGGTTGACTTTGGATGTACACAAATAAGTTAGCAGTAAACAATCCTGAAAAAGAGTGTTAGATATATTAATGAGACACATGTCATTGACTGACCTCACAAGCCTTAAAAAGAATCAACTATGAAGTAGAGGAATTATTATGTTATCAGTTGTCTAAATGACTAACTGCAATATAATTGACAGTTACAATAATCAGGACAACAGCACAAATACACCTAGAAAATACATTATTAAATGTAGGTAGTCACCCTGTGCATCAGACACATATCTTTAGTATCCCTGAAGCCAAAGGATAGAAAACAGATATGTGGCACAGTCATCACTTGCACAGGGTAGTTTGTGGGGGTGGAATTATTATGCTAACAGTTGTCTAAACGGCTAACTACAATTATCAGAAAACAGCACAAATGGACATATGAAATACATATTAAATGTAGGTAGTCACCCTGTGCATCAGACACATATCTTTTAGTATCCCTGAAGCCAAAAGATAGACAGCAGGGATGTGGCACAGTCATCATTTGCACAGGGTGTATTGTGGGAGTTCTGACACAAAAGGTTAGTGAGTGTGTGTGTGTATGTGAGTCAGTAAGAGCAGCAGCCAACAGAGAACATGTAAATGTAGTGTGTGTGTCAGTAGGTGTCCTTAATGTGATATTGGTGTATGAGTGTCTGCATGAACACAGCCAAGCTCAGTGCTAGCCCAATGTGTCTGTATGTTGGATAGCTGTGAGTCATGCATGGCAGAGCTGACAGTTCATCATCTTTGTCCCTAAACACAAGAACTGACTCTGCCAGGAGTTACACTGGCACCTCCATGCCCAAGATCAGATGGTCTGCACCTACTTGAGGGTGATTGATATCTGCTGGATGTCCTCCCTTCACGGGAGTGGCCAGGACCACAACCCCTTGGCCTGCTATGTGTGAGTGTGGACAGCACACTCTCTGATGGAGCAGCAGATGTACTGCCACTATGGGAGGTTGATCGGGCATGGCCCCCTTGGCTCTCAGCAGATGTAGTTGCTGACCTACGTTCACAAGGTTGACGTTCCCCTCCTAGCAGATGCTCCAACACAGACAATGTGCATTCCATGATAGATGCTCTATGCTCCCTCACAGTCACATCTTGTTCATACGTGTCATTGATCTGATCCAGCGCATCAACAGCACAGTGGAGGCAGTCACAGATGTCAGACGGTGCCGCATCTAAAACCTTGAGCATTCTCCTCCAGTGACATTCTGTATGTGCCTGTGCCTCCATTATAGCCTCCGTTATAGCCTTAAACATATGTAGAGTGACACGTGAAGACACATCTGCACCAGGTGGTGGAGGGAGAGCCTGCCTCTGATGAGCACCCCTATCAATCTGCCTGTGTGGCAACTCACCAATAGTTTGGCTATGGACAGTGTCAACAGACACTGAAGCCATAGTAGCCACATTTCCCTGGTCTATGTCCTCGCTCCACAACTGTCCAATGTGTGTGGCTTCAGTCGATTGGGTATGTGTAGGTATACTGGCTGTGTCCGGGGATCCTGAGTGTGGGTACTGGATGTCAACTTCTTTTTCAGATTCAGTCTCTGCAACTCCTGACTGTGCCTCACTTTGGCCATCATCATCATCAGACTTTGATGAGACACTAACATCAGGTGGCGCAGGGGACACAGAACTACTGGCATGTTCACCTATGATAAAAAAAAAAAAAACAGGACGACATTAATACCTGCACTACTATGCTACAGTTTTCACTGCTGTCACTATTACAGACATTTAAACTTGTCAACCACTTATAGTAAGAAGTGTGGACAAAGCCATAAACAGTGGTTGTACAAAGGCTAATGAATATGGACAAATGCTACATAATATGTTCCTACAAACATATACAACTGATGGAATAACAAGTTTTGCTTCACCATGACATATCTGAAGGGTATGCAGTTTGAATGCAGGATCTGTGTCACATAATTTAATGCTTGCTATCATTATTGTCTTTACAGTAATCTGACATTTAGTGACTATAATCTTAAATACAGGCTCAAAAGATGATTATCAAACCTTGACAATCAGCAAAAATCTGTGCAGTAGACGGGCACACAAACAGTACTGAAATACATGCAGCAGTTCTGAGAGGACATTATAGCGGATATGTGGGAATATATATAAGTATATATACATTACAGACAAAAATGTAGTTCACTTACCAACTGCTGCAGGCCTTGCATGTTGAATCCCTGACATTCCTGGGAAAATTAAAGGAAGACAATGGCAACAGCACCACACATTTAACTGTACATGTGTTAATGTACGTTAACTGTACATGTGTTATGTACGTTAACTGTACATGTGTTATGTACGTTAACTGTACATGTGTTATGTACGTTAACTGTACATGTGTTATGTACGTTAACTGTACATGTGTTATGTACGTTAACTGTACATGTGTTATGTATGTTAACTGTACATGTGTTAATGTATTTACTCATCTATATGTACGTTCAAATAAATGTTATCAGGAATGTGGCTAACATCCTTTAAAGAAGCATAGAACTGCATCTATCTGAAATAACCCAAACCAACACACATACAGCTTGACACAACTATATACACTTATGGCAGAATGCAGCAGTTCTTTAATGATGATGTAACAATGCATACCTGGCAGCCCACATGTGCTACAGGAGTGGCATCCACATTCAGAGGACATTGGATCAAGGATTACTGCGATCTGTTCTGTGTGGAGATGTGTGCCAGGAATCCCTCTGTGGTAGTTACAGGACCTGAACACTGCAGCTATCTTAATTACACCCCACCAAAAAAGAAATTCTCCACACATTAAAAATATATACAGTATTACAGAGTGAATGCAACTGTATTCTACTGATGATCTAACACAGCCTACTTGGACACTCCTCTTGAGTAGCAGGAGTGGCACCTATGTCAAGGACATACTGGCTGTTGGACTGTTGGGACCTTTCCTGAGTTGCAATATTTGCCAGGAATTCTTCTGTGGTGCTGAGGGGTTCCTCTGGTGGAGGACCACAACCGGTGACCTCACAATCACATGCCACTTCAGCTGCATACCTCTTGGCTATGTGAATCATATCTGTAGCTCTGTGCCACACCTGCTCATACGTGCGACTCTGTCAGCCCTCTCTGTTGATGTTTCGAACAAGGTCATTCCACAGTTCCACACATTCGGCGATTCTTGCCCACCATCTTGACAGCAGGACTTCATGGTGTTGTCTGAGTGCATCTATAATCAGCTCATTTTCAGCCTCAGAGAATGGTGCTCTCCATCTCGGGGGCATATCATTTCCTGAAAGCCAAAATTATGATAACACATATAAGGATCACATAAGTAAATCTTTGCGTACAGATAATGCATTAAAGGAAGGCTCCCAATACTCAAAAGTGGATTAAACTGTAAATATACAGCATTGTGCAGTAATAACAAGGGTGGTTAAAAACTAACAGAGTAACAAGAGCAAAATATTATTTATTGTGCCCTAACAGATTATTAACTATGTCCCCCACCCAACATAGTTGTCCATTCTAATTTGTTCCATAGTACGACAGCATCTCTCTCTCTCCACCCCTCCCAATAAAAAAAAAATACAGAGTCAGGAACAATGTTACCACTGGAGACGTTTAATATATTTTAGCATTCATTTATATATTTTTCACTATTTATATTATGCCTGTATACTCTTAGCAAGGCGCATGCATTAGCACATGTACTCATTGGTATCAAGTCAGATGTATTTTATATATATATATATATATATATATATATATATATATATATATATATATATATATATTTTTATTGATATATTTTATATATTTTTCTATGCATGTTTTAGCAGAATTATTAGCTTGGATAAGGAATGTGTGATATATGATATTCTTATTGCATTATTTAGTTTTATATTTTTTATTCTGCATTGGCAACTATGTTTCTCTTTAATTAACAGTGATTAGGGTAATTACCTGCATCATCATGTGACTGTTTCAAATATTTAAGGAAGTGTGGAATTTCAACAGTTGTCTGATGAAGGGGTTGATCCCTGAAAGCGCTAACCTGTATACTGTCTGTACTGTTCTACTTAAATAAATCTCCTAGCTGTGGTACTGTCTGTGTTTCTTTACATTTGTAGTCAGGAACGATGTTGTTAAGAAAACAATGGGGAAATGTTAGTGCACGTAGTTAGCATACAACATTATACTTTATGCCTGCCCTACCTACATCCTTTGTACCTCTCACATTGCTGGTACAAAAGGCCATGTAATGAGTATATTTATAAGAAATGCATAGAGATTTACTTCACATTTATTGTTATCTACATTCCAGCACATACATTACTTAAGTTACAAGATGAATACATACCTGATGAAGTGAAATATTCCTCTGGTGAAATATAGGTCAATCCCACGAAATGTGTACATAGCTTATAATCATATACTATCTCTTATCCACATCAGTTTATCCAGCTACTCATATGCCTTTGTATAATAGAGTACATCAGTAATTGATTGTATGTGTCTTACTTTGGGCATCAGAGATGCTAATTAGAGCATGCACAGCTGAACTGGATGCTCATTAACCAATCCTGTGGAGCTAGTTCATAACATATAAAACCATCCATGATGTCTCCATTTCCTTTTTTGTTGTTTATTTTTGTGGATTGAGAAAATACTTGAGTACAGATACAAAGCTGGTACAAATAGATTGTTATTATCTTCTGCTTTTTGAAAACGTCTGTGTGCAATACAGGCTAAAGAGACTGCTGCTGCTGACAATAGCCATACACAGAGAAGGTGTAAAGTTTGCAGGACACTTAGGCACTGGAGGTGCTGACCTCTCAGCATTGACTCACAGACAAGACAAGTGCAGGAAAACATCCCAGTGGGAAGTAAGGTATGTGTTTAAATGCTATTCCTACTCACTGAGACATTTCTCAGAATGGCAAGGGCATGCTTGGTGTGTTACAGGCATCACCATCCAGGATCTTCAAAATATCATTGCATGGTATGCTACAACATGGCAAACATACACATTAGTTCTGAGAATATTTTCAGAAGAATTATACAATTATATCATGTCTTGCATTCCCCTAAATTAATGTGTGCCTTACATTTGAGTCATGTACACATTACAACAAGAAATAGGGAACAGGTAGGGTCTACTGCCAAGTTATGTTGAGCAGTATGTGTCTGTCTGTGTCTTTCGGCTTTTCCCGGTTAGGGGTCACCACAGCGGAACTCCGGTCCGCTAATGATTGGTAGTTGATTTTTACGTACCGGGTTACCAGCTCTGATGCACAACCTTCAACGAACGTACGCCCATTCACGCATGTCTCCACGCAGAAGACGCTCTAGCTGAGAATCGAACTGGACAGCGTCTTACTGTGAGGCGACAACACTACCGTAGCACCACCACCACGGTATGAACAGTATGTGTATTATTAGCCATATGTGTGTTGGCATACCTGTCAGGTAACATGAATCTTATATGTGTCCCTTCTCCCAAGTGCTCAAGATGTGTGCTTTGGGGGATATCTCACGGGCTCACATAGGGGTGAATGCCTGTGATCCTCAATCCCAAAATAACACTCAATGCTTGTTCATGCCAGCAGACATGGCTTTACTTATTTGGCCACTGAATGACATAGTCCCACTTAATATCCTTATATTGTAAAGGCAACACTATAGACTTGTTTTAACACATGCTCGGTACCACAGTAGTGGCCCGATGATTTCTGACTGACCAAGGAACATGACATGTTAGGACTGTGTTATGTATTTGAAAACAAGAATAATAACAGCCTGTTTAAGGAGTAAGTGAATCATATTCCAAGTTGAACATTTAACTACATATACATCTAACGTGTACTATTTCAAAATAAATACACATTCCCTGATGAAGTTGCTTGTGTGCTGAATGACTGTTAACTGCTTGCTACTGTGGTGCATGTGAAAACAACAGCTTTAAGGCAACCATGCATTCCTCTGAATCTAGACTGCATGTTGATCTAGATTGCACATCTATGTATGCACATTCCCTGTGTACTAACCAATTAGACTGTATATATCATAAACTGATTTTTTTTTTCTGCATGATATCACTTCATTTTCTTATACAGAACCTGTATGAACCTTACAATGAATCCAAGTATAGCCACAGGCTATGTAACTTCTCCTGTGGTGCAAGGAGTTAAGTTCAGATGGTCCTGGCTTCAAATACAGGTAATGTAATTAACGTGTCCTTGTAATAGCTAGCAATGCAGTGAATTCTAGACATGTTTATCTTCATTCTTGATGTGGGAACAACTGTGAGTGCAGGGCTGTCATAGCTAAGGTTCGGGGTTGTAATACTGCAAAATCCTGCCCTTTTTAATGGTGTCCCACTTCACATGATAAATTTTAGTAGTTGACCTAGTATTTCCTATATGATAATTATTGTCATGATGGATGAGACAATTTTTGTAATGATATCTGTATTATTTCACATATTGTGAGTAATTAGCTTCATGTCAACACATTACCCATGCTTGCACGATGGTAAGCATCATGCACCATTTTCAAATGTTGCAGATGGCAAAGTTCCACATTCTCAGTATCTATTATAACTGCAATTGGCAGAAAAACACATTGTACACTGGTGTTCATCTGCTTTACAGATGGCTGGCGTTTATTGTGAAGTTTGAGATTTCATTATCAAAGGTGGGGTGTGCAGGAGTCCAAAGTGTTTGTTAGACTCCTAGTGAATGATTATGGTCCCTGGCTGTTGCAGGAGCACTACCATGGATCAGATTACAAATCAGATCCATGGAATAGTTTGGCCTGGGATTTGTCCACTGTTACCGGTATACCCTGCACTGGGGAACAGTGTAGAAATCACTACCTAGACCTCAGGATGAGGAAGAGGGATACCCTCCAACATTGGGAGGATGAATATAGGACTGATGGCACTCCACAGATGTGTGATTATCACTTACAGGCACTGCTTGAATGATGAAGCAGCTGCATCTGTTTCTCACTGATCTTACTGTGTTTAATTTATTCCCATAGCTAATGCAGAGAGAACACAAACTGTGCAGGCTTATGAGGGAAGACTGAGGAGGATGAGAGATGCAAGTGGTATGTATGCTTCAAAACAGTACTGGTATTTTAGCATTAGTAGTAGATTCAGATTATTTTGCTAAACACTTGTATCACTGTGGGTATGCATTTGACCATTCTACTGCAATATTGTGCATGTATTAGTTGTTGTTGTTATTTGTCTTTCGTCTTTTCCCGGTTAGGGGTCGCCACAGCGGAACTCCGGTCCGCTAATGATTGGCAGTAGGTTTTTAAGGTGCCGAGTTGCCAGCTCGATGCCCAACCTTCAACGAAGACATGCCCATTCACACATGTCTTTCGGAACGCTACTCAACCGCGGGGAGGACATGCAGACTCCACACAGAAGGCACTCCCTACACTCCAGCCAAGAATCAAACGGGGGAACCTCTTGCTGTGAGGCAACAATGCTACTGCTGCACCACCTTGAACAATATTGTGCATGCATTAGTATGTTCACTAAAACAGTCCAGTATTACAGAGAAGATAAGGGCTGTCATTCAGCAAACTACACTTCCAAAGTATACAGGACGCATTTCAGTTGACATAAATATTGCAATGTAAATCATTACATATACACAGTGTCACCAACAGTATGCTGCAGATTGTTATTGTTATATCAGTGAACATGTAGTTATAACAATATAAAAGGAAAGAGTGCTGGCATTATTCCGTATTCCAAATGGAAGGTACACTATTACCTTGGTCACTGCTTGTGGTTCGGATAACACAATCCCCAAATGTAAAGACAGCTCTTTGCAATAATGTTTTAGGTTGTCTGCACTAACACTGAGTACTGTTATGTATTCATAATGATAGCAGTGGAAGGGCAGACCTCTATACCTGTGCGCCAGATAGCCTGCAGTCAACTTTAAACATTGTACATGCAATGTGCATATGTTCAAGATACACAAGCATAAGTGCTTGCTGGATACAATCTGATCTGTAGTATAGTGTGTCTGTGTTAGCAATAGGGTAGTACCCAACATAATAAAGGTATTTATTAGCATTTACTATTGTTATAAGTAAAATGTAAAATAATATAGTACATTATTTGTAGAAAGCTTTGTATGTTATCTGTGCTGTTATTAATGTTCTTTTCTTTTTTTCTCACTTCGCCCCTTCTCTTTTTTTTTTTTTTTTTTTTTTTATTTTGTGTCATTTTATATTTTTATTTATTTTGCATTTGTTTACTGGGAAAGTCTGACTGGACAACATGTCCATTTTCAGCAAAGGCCTGGGGAGAAAAGCTCCAAGACATACAAAGAATTAAAACTTAACAATTTTACAAAAGAGAAGTTAGCAAGTTTAACATATTACATAATATTTTGTAAGAGAAACAAAAAAGTTACATTTCATTTTGTGAAGAAAAACATGTTACAGTTATATCATTATATTATGTTTCTAATGATATTTTCTATTATCTTCTTCTTCCGGCTTTTCCCGGTTAGGGGTCACCACAGTGGATCACCTGTCTGCTCATGATTGGCAGTGGAGTTTTACAGTGCTGAGTTGCCAGCCCAGCGCCCAACCTTCCACAGAAGGTACACACATGCACACACTCACACCTAGGGACAATTTAGAGTGTCCAATCCACCTACAGCATGTCTTTAGGATGTGGGAGGAAACCGGAGCACCCAGAGGAAACCCACACAACCACAGGGAAGACATGCAGACTCCGCATAGAAGGCACCCCAGCTGAGGATCAAACCGGAGAACATCTTGCTGTGAGGCGGCAATGCTAACTGCTGCACCACCGCAGCCGCCCAATAATATTTTCTATTATAATACTTATTTTTTATTTTTTATGTAAATGTTATGCTGTACATTATTTTGTGTTATGTTTATTTCATTTTTTTAATTTTATTTTCATTTTGTATTACTACAGCACGGCAGGGTAGGACAGTTACCCCTGGAATGCCTACACTCCCACTACCAGCTACAGCACCAAGGCCCAGCACTTCTGGGCAGCAGCCTGGCAGTATCCACCCTGTAGCTTCTGCCATACCTGCACCCTAAGGTAGTTCTTCCCCAGATGATAGGCCTGTGGTTCCCTCTGGGAGCAGAGGTGGGGGAGTGATTTTGTCATCTGAGCTGAACTGCCAGGTTTGGTCTATATGAATGTGCACCACACAACTGGTACACAGCTAAGCCAAGTGGAGACACCGCTCTCCATCCTCATAATGAATAACACAAGGAGATGCAGACGTCAGTCACAGTAGCCATTGGCACAGTGAGGTGACAGTGATGACAGTCCATTGAGTGGGGACATGATTCTCACTGTCAGCAAACATGACATCCATAGGCTCATGATCCCCCCACCCCCACCCCAGCCAAGGTGTTCACCCCCCACTTGTGTTCCTCAATGACTCTGTCCTTGTCTTGTATGTCTTGTCTGTCTGCAAATGCTTCCTCACCTTTCCAACTTGCCTCCCCAGACTTGCCTGTGTCTCTTCCCCAACATTCCACTCTGTCCTTTAAAAAAAAAAAGAGCATCTGTCCCAAAAATAAAATATCATCCTATACATAGCCCACCATTTCACAGATGTGTGTACTTGATGGACCTAATTTGGTCCAATTAGCTTCACAACGCAATTATGTTGTCATCACCCCTATCTCTGGAGGTGACAGTCCAAATACAGTTTAAAATGTACACATGTGCCCAGTTGTTATTGTTGAAGAAATGGATAACTATGGTTCTTACCTACACCCTTCCTGCACATCCCTACCTTCTTGTCACTTATTCAAAATCTGTTCATGAAGGGTTGTAACTGGATAAATATTAAGATGTATGTCATTAAACATCTTATATACCATCAGAGTTTGATATAATGTAACATACATCTCAAATTGAACCATTGGTGCTATGGCCAAAAAACAGTCTCAGGCAATGATTTATGTCAACACTCCACAGAGAAAGTTATACTTTGTTACATCCAGTAGTCAAATAACTTTTTAGAGTAACTGTTGCAAAGTATTGCTTATATTCAGCCTTTACTCTGAATTCTGATATCATAGCAAGTTTAAGTATCTTTGCATGAGGATAACAGCACTACTGCTGTTGATGGCAACAACTGACCAAGTTTTACCATAGGACGTTGAACAGAAATTGGTGCCCAATGCCAATCTGAGTGCAAATGCTGAGGACAAAAAGTGAAGGCTTTTGTATGGTCCTTTTCTGGCCATGTGTTTTGTCTATGACTGTATTTTTTGACCATATTAAACATGTGAAAAAGGAATTGATAGGGATGTAGTGAAATAAGGTGGGGGGGCAAGCAGAGGAGAAGACACAGGGGAAAGAATAGAGGAATTTGCAGGATGGTAGTGGTAATGAACCATAGCCATCCACCTCTTCACATAACATAAATGCAGAATTGCAGACTAAATTTTCTGAACTTTGACTGTCACCACACTAAGGGTAGGTGACACAACAGAATAATAAAAGAAAAATATGCTGAAAAGGCAAAAGACTTTAATGACACAGGCACATGCTTTAACAGACAAATGCTGCTTCAACAGACCATGCAAAAATTAAGACCACATATCTATATGAATACAATAAAAATGACTGAAACATCCAATAGGAGCAAAAACAGCACACATGCATAAATTAAACAATCAACTAATTATCCAATTAACTACCTAAACAAACCCCTTTGTTTAAGTCTCAGTTTCAAAGAGACTTTGTCATGCAACCCAAACTGTTTGTCCACTTGTAAATGAAATATCCAAAATAATTCTCTGTACTCCATTTTGTTCCTTAGATCCCCTAATCTACCATCTTTAAATATTCTCTCAATCACTTTGAACTTGAAACTGTGTGTGCCATCACTTTCTTTGATATGCTTTGCTAAACTACTTTCTCCTCCAGAGATCTAATGTCCCTGATATGTTCCCACATTCTCTCTAGTAAACTTAGTTTAGTTTTCCCAATGTAACATTTTTTCCATAACACGCGAAATAAATTGCTTGTGCTACAATCAGCAAAAACATTAAAATCATATCTCTTGTTCATCCCAGGATAAATAAAAAAGCTGTCACTATCAACAAAACGGCAGAAGTTACATCACTTCATTTATTTATATAGAGATGTGGTCTTAACTTTTTGCACAGCATTTGTCTGCAAAAGCGCTTACCTGTGTCATTAAAGTCTTTTACCTTTTCAGCATGTTCTTTTTATTTTCTTTTTTGTTTTTTGTTGGAACATTATGCTGAGTATTGCCTGCTTGTTTTGTTGTTGAACAACAGAATAATAGAACCAACTGTAGCAAATCAAGTCTGTCAAGAAGGCACATAGGTGAAGTGGAGAGCTATGTAGGAGTCTTTTTTTTTGTGGGACAGGTGTCCATTTTTATTTTACTTTCAAACAGAGAGAAATACTGGGGAAGAAGCTTAGGAATGTGAGGGTCAGTTAGATATGTTAGATGAGGAAGCAGGCACAGACATTCAGGACATACAAGACAGAGAGGGATGGTGATGGACACAAAATATTGGGGGATAGCATTGTCAGGGATAGGTAGGTGACATCAGAGGTGTAACCACATCAAGCCTGAGAACAATGAGAATCTAGTCCTCACTCTTATAACTGTCATCAGTGTCTCCTGTCTCAGTTTCCTGTGTCAGTGCTCAATGTTGTATTATCTTTGCAATATGATGAAGCACATTTTCTACGCTGCTGATTCTGACAGCAAGGCCCCTTTCCATGGCACCCTCTGCCATCCCTGTCAGCTCTCCCAGGATAACAAAATCACCACATCTACTACTACTATACCCGAAGGGTACCAGTGCATTAGCAGCTGTGGCAGAGCTACCTGATGCAGCTGGAGCAGGTTGGGTAGGGGTTGTGTAGGCAGTACTGACAGACCCTAAAGTGTGGATGTCACTGCTGCAACCTGTGGAGGGATGGAGGACCAGTCTGCAGTGGTTGGTCTGCCTGTCTATGCTGCGTGTCATTTTTTTACACAACAGACATTTTTAAGGCATAAAAAATATCAAAAAATAAAAAATAAAAAAAATGAAAAAGAGAGAGAAAGGGGTGGGGTGAGACAAAAAAAATGAGAATTAGATCCATAGCATATTAAATGTCTTTATTTCAATACAAACACAGCTATGATTATCTAATGTGTACACCTTTGACACACCCAGGTATGATGGGAAGGTCTGTTATGCCATTAAACAATTGTACTACTTTATCAAAATACAAGTATTTATTTCACTATTGCCATATTGCATATAATTACAATAGTTATTAGGCTTACAGTAAGTCCCAGTTCTTATATATCTCATGCCTCTCTGAGGTGATTTAACCTCTCTTGATGTGCCTCCTTGTTTGCTGCAATGTCTTCAGCAGCTGTACAATAGAGAAGAAAAGACATGAAAGCACAGTGAATACCGGTCGTGGCTGTTTAATTCAGTCTGTACAACTGAATGGTGATGGGTCAGTATACTTACACAACTGAGGGATATTAGCAGTTCGAAGCTTATCCTCCCATCAGCTAAGGATGTCCTTCTTGCATCATGTTAGGTCACTGTAGTGGTGAAGACATTGCACTTCAGTATGTGGGATGTCAGTTGCACTGGAGAAAGCCTTGGCTAAGTTGTTCCAGGCCGCAATCTTATAATGATACCCAGTATAGTCTACTTGCAGTACAGTATGACTATAGCACTTCATGAGAAGTGCCACAAAAATCTTGGACTTCTCAGCATTGTGCTCTGAATTTAGCACCATCAGCTCCCACACCAGTCATGTCTGCAGAAGTCAAGCAACAACTCTATGTCTGAACTAGTGCCAAATTTCAATCTCGATTTAATATCCACTGTGCAAACATGCACACCCATGTCAACTTCATTTGAGCTATGGAAATAGAGAGATCCATTGCCAGACAAAGAGGCAGGGATTTAATTAAACAGCAATGAAGCTGTGAAACATGGACATGAGGTTTAACATGTGTGATGCTCAACCTATTCATATCTGTTCAACACACTGACGTGCATAATGGCTTGGTTTGTAAGCCTTGGTCTTTGGAAGGATAAATAGGATGACTTGGGGTATAATTTGTTGGGACTAGCATACTGTAAAAAGTTAGTTGTACAAGGAGGTAATCAAACCTATGTAATAAAGAATGCATACATTTCAAGCCAGATTATTATTTTCGAGTGCTACAAGAGAACTCCCTTTCAACTATGGTCATTACAGATATACTGTATTCAGTATGAATGGAGATACACTTCAAATAGTCTTGTATGTGTGTGACTTTTATAAGTCCTGGGAACTGCATTCTCATGTAAGAGGCAGTATTACTGTTTGTAAATATATTCCAGATGGGTAAACTTTACGAGCTGGGAACTACAGGTTGGGGTGTGATACATACATGCTTCAGAGCACATACTATCCTAAACTCATAATTGGGCTATGTGAGGAGTCAAGATTACATTAACTAAACTATTGTGCCCATCATACATATGCAAGTGCATTTTTAATTAATTATCATAATTGTCATGCTTAAACACTTACACACACAGAATCATCTGGGTTTCATAAGTAAGTCATTAATGAGATATGCTACCTAGAAAAGTGTAGGTATCACAGCATTAGTGATACACTTCTTGCAATCAGCCTAAAGCATCACTGATAAATTTATTGCAATCAACCAACTTATGATAGCCATTTGTATGTAGTGTTACCTTCTTAACCAAAGTTTTGTGAGAAATGGCATTCCGACATCTTTTGTAAAAACAGGTGTTAATTGGATTGGAACCCTGGATCACCTGTGTTCCATCTCTAAATTCACCTTTCACTTTGTGCCACAGAGACAGTTATACAGCATGTGGTTGTTCTCCACTCAATACTGTCTAGAGTGCTGACATCCGCACATTGTCGCTAAGCCTGTTTGTGCAACAGAAGGCTGATGAAAGAAATCTTTTCACTTTTTCCTTAAACAGATAAGCTTGATTGTGTGCTGCTCAGCAGCATGAAAGAGCAGAAGGCAAGAAACGGAAAAAGCATATAAAGTTATGATGAAGGTAAAATTTACATTATGAGCAATCATTTCAACATTCCCTTCACACAGTATGGATATGAACCCCAGAGCAACTCTGTTATTGGTCCAAAGTTACTGTATTTACAGCTTGTGCCACAGAGAGAGTTAGATAACCAGTTCACTTCATTCACTCAATACACATAATATACAGTGGTGCCAAGAGTGTTTGCACTAATGAAGACTATGAAAATTAAAATGTTCACGTTTTCCTTCAGTTGTAAACCCTGTTTGTGCTTTGCCAAGCAGTGTGCAAATTGCAAAGGCAATATATATTCAAAACCATAAAAAACAAGTACAAATATGACTTGTATTTCCATTCATCAGCAGCTATACCATTACCAGAACACATGCAGCATTTTTACAACAGCTTCAGATATCACAAAGAGTATGTGGACTACACATCATCTGCATGTCATGTAGGGGCAATTGCTCAGAAAGTGGATGCAAATAATGATAGGAGGTCATGCTTGGCAGACTATACACAATTAGTCAGGACACAAAGTATGCCGTTAAGAAGCACTTCCTACTGTGATGAGGTATGACAGTTTATACAGCATATGTGTCACATCTGTCCACAGTAATCAAGTTAATCCTTTTCTGTTTATAACACTTTACAACCTCCCATATGATACAACATCCTTTGCTACTGTTATTAATAAGGACAACAGGTGATTAGACAACAACAACACTTTACAACCTCAATTCACATTAACTACAGTTAAATCAAGTCACATGAACTACAGGTAAAACATAGCTTCATAAGTTCATAGGTATATACTAGGTTAGTGACTATCAGGGTAATATGGAACATTTATTACATACTTTAGCATATGCATTTCATACACAACATATTATTATTCTACAGTTATTCTATATTCAGTTAAAAATATATCTGCAGGATTCAAACCTTGAATCATCTGTCCTGTTTCTTTAAACTTGTTGCATTTATACCATGTGCTTCTTAGGTGGGATATAGAATTTCATCACTTGCTATCCAGAGTGCTTGTCAAAATGCATCTCTGCCACTGTAAAATGCATGAATGACGGCATTCCAAATTAAATTTCTCAGTTTGTATTTTGGGCAGTAGAGTCTTGTTCACTGCCATGTAATATTGCCTGTCCAATGTGCATTTTGCCAAAATGCATTCAAATGATGAGCCCAATAGAAGAAAAGAAAAAATATAGTAGCAAAATCAGGGAATAATACTGAAAATGCAGGACTGGGAGGTTTCCTTACTTTGGGTGTCTTACAACCTGAACATATGCTCAGGAAATATGCATTAACTTTCTCATGCAACACAATACCTGGATATGAACCTTCAGTTCTGTGTAATAACAATGCACACTCAGTTGTGTTTCTTATCCTTCTTTAGCACCAACACAGGCTTAGAGGAGGAACGCAGGAATGGTTAAGGAGAAGAGAATTCTAACCAAAAGATGAGAGGTTAATATTGGTGGTCCAAGGTAGTGGGCTATACACACATTGGTTTACAAAGTCCATAGAACATGTGGGAGAAACAGACAAATGTAGGTTTTGTAAAACAGAATTGGAAACAGTTGCACACCTTGTTACTGAGTATGACATGCTAACGGTAGAATTAATGTATATTGAAAGGCATAATAATGTGGCAAGACTGTTGCACTAGGGATTGTGTAAACATTATGGCAGTGAAGTAGCTGAAAAACACTGGAAACATGAGACGCAAAGCATCATGGAAAGCTCAGTCAGACATTCCCGGTCAATAAACTGTAAAATAAATAAATAAATAAATTACTGGGCACATTACGGGTGCTGCGAAGAGCACTTCTGGCTGACATCAAAGACTGAAACAATACTAATTTCATGAACTTTAATGAGACATTGACTTAGGAATGGAGTCCATTCCTGTCATGGTAATAGAAACCCAAAAGATTTGGAGAAATTAAAAAAGACGAATACTGGAAACATGAGCCAGACAGCATCATAGAAAATGGCGAAGTCTACATCATATGGGATCACCAATTACCAATAGTTCAAAGGATATATACGAGAAAACCAGATATAGTGGTCCATGAAATGAAGACAAAAGTAGCATTGATCTTTGAAATTGCTACACCCAGTGACTACAGTGCCTTGCGTACAGAGAGACACAAAGTCATAAAATATCAGGATTTGCAGGCAGAAATAAGAGCAATGTGGAAGAAAGATACCCAGACAGTCACAATAACAGTAAGACCAATGGGTCTTATAAAAAATAATCTACAATTGCATTTGGATATGTTACCAATACATGTAACTCTACAAATTGCAGAAGGAGTCATTACTGGGCACATCATGGGTGCTGCAAAGAGCACTTCTGGCTGACATCAAAGATTGAAACAATACTAATTTCATGAACTTTAATTGTACTTTGACTAAGGAATGGGATACATTTCCATCATGGTAATAGAAACCCAAAAGACTTGGAGAAATTAAAAAAAGAGGAACAAGAAAATGTACAATACATGCAGATTTGACTTAGCAAAACATTAAATTACAGATCCACCAGAAGAAAAAAACAAAAAAGTTTCCTTTCTTATTTGTTTGAACATGCCTATATGAATGTGAAATTGACAACATATGTAGGTTAATAATAGTCCACACCATATTAATGCAAGGTTGGCAACACTGTATTTCTTTTCTTTTATTTTTTTTTCTGGGATTATTTCCCTTTTCTAAGCTTAACTAAAAGAAATGCAATGTCATGTGCATTTCTTTGCATCTTTATTTCAATGTGCAATACAGCAGATTAGCATTGCAAGAGCTATTATTAAAAGAATATCAGTGATGTTAAGGTTGCTCTCATAGCTCTCATGGTGCTTCCACACTTTTTCTTAAGTCTAGACTGCATGACACCCTCACTTCAAGCAGAAGATTCTCTTGAGTACCATTTGCCTCTGTACTGAAGAGTAATTATTGAACTTGCAAGTCATTGCTTGGACTAAAGGGAAGTCTCTGTGTTCACCAGTGGCAGTGGTTAACACTGAACAGCCAAAACAGCCTGCCTGTCCCTGTAGGAGTGGTTGCTGCCTAGAAGCTGTAGTTTTATTGGCCATTTTGGGTCAATTCTAAACTCCTTGATCTCTATCTCTTAAAACCCTGCAACCCTCTTTTAGCGTGGTCTTGCGCACAGAGCAGCGTCAGGCAGCACCGCTTAAACAGGTTTAAACTATTCCCAGTTCCACAAAGTCTGCTCTTCACTTTTTCCCTTAGAACTTCTCTAAATCTCTAATTAAGCATCAGTGAATCTTGAGGCAATGTTACAACTGCCTTATGTATACAGACCACCCTCTCCTCCTCCCAACAAGCTCAAATATATGTGAGAGATGCAACTATATAGCCAAACTGGGGGCTAAGCTCTCTCAACCCAGTACTGGTACAGCCTGTCAGGAGAAGAAGGTAACCACACACACCACAAATCCAGTCTCACATAGACCTATCGCATCAGCAAACCAAACACATAAACACACAAAAACATACTCGGAGGCTCTAAATAAAAATCTGCCTAAGCAGCAGAGACCTCCAAAGCAGACATCCAAGCAACACCTACCATGAAACAATATCCACGTAGCACATAGCTCACAAAGTCAGTGTGCCACACAGTCACAGCCCTTAAGGCTAAACAACACACCTAATACACTTGTAATAGGTGACTCTATTGTCAGACACACTGACGTCCCACTCACCATGCTGAACAAGGAGAAGGTCACTGTAAGCTGCCTGTCGGGTGCCAGGATCCATCACATAACACAAGCACTCGGGTCACTCCAAAGCAAGTACAAGTATGACTCCGTCATTGTCCATGCTGGTGTGAATGACCTGAGACGTACCTCCCTGGACTACATGAAAAAAGATGTACAGGAGCTCTTTGATCATGTAGCCCAGGCCGGTATGACCCTGACCTTGAGTAGCCACTTACCCTCACCAAGAATGATGCCACAGTATAAAGACAAAATGATCAATTTTAACAATTGGCTAAAGTATTGGTGTCATTCAAAGGGGATCCAGTGTCTGTCAGCCTGGGATGACATGCTCAACAAGCCACATTGCTTCACTAGGGATGGCTTGCATCTGTCACCCCTGGGTTTACGAATACTGGCTAAGGCTCTTGGCTCCCCCATAGTGCCTTTTTTAGGCAAGGCTCAAAAGACAAGCCCACCCCCCATAGACAACACAAAGAAAAAAAACTAAGGGTAATGCTGCTCAATGCCAGAAGTCTAAACCTCAAGATGCACGCACTCAAGACTCTCCTCAGTATGGAGAATATTGATATCTGTGCAGTAACAGAAACCTGGTTCAAGGCTCTCAAGAGCACCCCAGCTATACCAGGCTATAATTCATACCATGCTTTCCAGCCCCAAAACTCGGACCGAACCACAAAAGGAGGGGGAGTATCCATATTTATCAAAGATACCCACACCTCCAGGCCAGTGGCACTGCATGAAGCTTCGGAGAACATCCATGTGCAACTAACAGTGGGAAAAACTGCCTTTCAGTTTGTAGCCTGCTACAGACCACCCTCCCAAACACAGGAACCTCACTTGGCTTTCCTGAGAACACTGGAGAATATGAAGGTCTCTCCAATCACTATTATATTGGGTGACTTCAGCTACCCAAACATCGACTGGGAAAACTATTCAAGCCCAAACACCCTCATCCAATGGTTCCTAGAATTTATAAACTCAAATGCTATGGAACAACTGGTCACCACTCCCACAAGAGGGGAAAACATACTGGATCTGGTCATCACCAACATGGGGTCTCTATGTTCCACACCAGAGGTATACTCCTCATTGGTAAGATCAGACTATAATCAAATCTCACTGGACATCCATATTCCGTCCCCACCCCTAGCCAAGGAAACCACGGTGAAGAACTTCTCAAAAGCAAACTTCACACTTCTCAAAACTGAGGTGGAATCCTTCAAAGCCCCCGGGCCAGTGGACAATACGGCCCAAAATGCAGAATCCTTTACAAAAGCATTCTATGGACACCTACAGGAATGCATGGAGCATGTTATCCCAAATAAAACCAAGACTCATTCCTCCAAAGGCAGGAGACCTGTCTGGTGGACCCCGGCCATAAATAAGCTATACAACAGAAGGAGAAAGCTACTACATGACAGAGTAAAATCCCAAAAAGGGAAGGTGTCACTGATCAGTACTAGCAAGAAACTACGATCCCTCATAAAATCTTCTAAGGCCAGTTTTGAAAGAAAAATTGCACAAGACACTAAAGATAATCACAAGGCCTTCTTTAGTTATGTCAGAAACCTGGGAGGCAACTCCCAGATCTGCTCTGAGTTAGTGCAAAATGACAAAAAAATTCACTGAACCCACAGACATTGCCAACATCCTGGCAGAAAGGTTCAGTGCAAACTCCCAAAAGAGCAAATGTCTATCCCAACAGAGTGTAGCCTTCCTGAGATCACAGATGCACAGGTGAGAGCTGCCCTCTCCAAAGCTAAAAACACAGCATCAATGGGACCAGACAGTGTCCTGGGCTGCATCTTGCACGAGCTCCAAGAAGAATTAAACCCTCATATAAAGTCACTGTTCAATCTCAGCCTTACTACAGGATATGTTCCCAAGGAATGGCATACAGCAACAGTGGTTCCACTCCACAAAGGTGGTGCCACAACAGACCCCAGAAACTATCGCCCTATAAGCCTGACTAGCCTGGTCTGCAAAGCTATGGAACGTATCATCATGGAAATCATAAACAAAGACATTGGGAACCGCCAGACACTGGATCCTACCCAATTTGGCGTCGTTAAGGGCAGATCTTGCTTCTTGAACCTGGTTGACTTCTTTGAAACAGTTACCAAAGCCATAGATGAAGGGAAGGTAGTCCACACAGCCTACCTGGACCTCGCAAAGGCCATTGACACAATACCCCATGCGGGCATCATAAATAAGCTCACCAGCTTAAATATCAACCCCTATGTTATTTATTTTATTTTATTTTATTTTATTTTACATTTGTTGACCGGGCTAGTCCAGCTGGATAATTTCCATTTTCAGTGGAGGCCCGGGGAGAAAAGCTCCTCAGAATTAAAACAAAGGTTATACAAAATTGAAGATTAACTATGAGATCCTTTAACAGATATTAAGTTACCATGGATAGTTATTAGTCTGGATCAAGAAAAAAATAAAACACATAGAATACTATTTATGTATTACAAGAGACATTGATTATATCTAGAACTACACTCCATACAAATCATTGCATACATATTAGTGTATATACAATGTATAATTTTTTTTTTTTTTTTTTTTTTTTGAGAACAGTAGAAACTGTAGAGTCATTAGGATGTTTGAGAACACAGAGAAGGATTGTAGTTGAGAAGTGAGGAAGAATGATAGTAGAAGGTATTAGGTTTCGCAGTCGGATTGGTACAAGAGCAGAGCCAGAAGTTTGTAAGATGTGCAAGAAGTTGTTTTTAAAAGATCAAAGGAGCCTATTGAGGTAATGTGGGAAGGGAGGTTATTCCATATTTTGCCTACTGCGTTGGGAAAAGGCAGTTACCCAGAGTTGGTAATTCGAGTTGTTTTGACTTGAAGCTTTTCTGCAGAACGTAGTTGTTTCAGGTTATTATAAGGGCTCAGAAGATTAGTGAGAGCTGGTGTTTTAGATGGTTGATATAATATGTTATGTGTTATCAGGAGTTGTTGATATATAATCTTGTTGGGAAGTTCCAACCAGTGTAAATGTTTTAAGTTTAGACAGTGGTGTGTTCTATACTGGGATGCTGTGTAAAAGAGCTATATTGTGGTAGGATGTCGTAAGTTTCTTTAGGTTACTTTTTGAGAGGTTAGTGTAGATAGAGGAGGCATACAATAGGGTCGAGATGAGATGTGTTTGTGCTAAGGTGGTCCGTGCTTCAGGTGTTAGGTAGGGTTTGATTCTGTGTAGTGTGCCAATTTTTTTATTGAGTGCTTTTATGGTGTTGTTGATATGGTAATCATAGCTTAGATTATTATCAATAGTAACACCAAGTAGTTTGGTTGATAAGTCTGGGGAGATGAGGGAGTTATCACCTGCAGTAATAGAGAAGTTAAGTTGTGTAGATTTGTGTGTAGGTGAGAAAAGTAGTAGTTTTGTTTTCTTGGAATTGAGGAGAAGACATGCAAACTGGCTCAGGGATAGAACCCACATGGTCAGAATAGCAGGTGCCATGTCAGACTCTAAACCAGTTACAAGTGGTGTCCCACAAGGCTCAGTCCTGGGACCTCTCTTGTTCGGTATATATTTCTCCGAGGTACAAGCTAACACGGGTGGACTATGGCTGACCAAGTTTGCAGATGACTGCAAACTGGGTGCTATAATTGACTGTCTGACTGACACAAGCATCCTCCAAAAGGGTCTCACAGAGATAGATTACTGGTGCCAGAGCCATGGCCTAAAGCTAAATGCCAAAAAGTGCATAGTCATCCCCTTTGGAAAAAAACAAAGTGCCCACAAATTACCACATAGGTGGTAATCCATTAAGTATGGAAGAAGTAATTAGGGACTTGGGGACCCAAGTAGATAGCAATCTCTCCTTTGACAATCAAATTGCCAAAGTGGTTAGAAAAACCTTCTATATAGCCCACCTTATCATGAAAGGGTTCACATCTAGATCAAGAGAGGTCATTGTGCCCCTCTACTCATCACTTATCAGGCCCATAATTGAGTACAATGCCCCATTTGGGATGTACCTTACCTGACACCTTCAGCAACTGGAAAGACCCCAAAAGTATCTCACAAAGAGAATCAAGGGGCTCAGACAGATGCCCTATGCAGTTCGGCTAAAGAAACTCCAGCTCTACTCAGTTGCGTACCGCTACTCAGTGGTGATCTGTGTCTGACGTATAAAGCCATGTCCAACCCAGAATTAATGGACATGCTTCACCTCAGGAAATCTAAATCCCTTAGAGCTACATGCTCCAGGGACCTGAACCTCAGCACAGAAATAAGTAGGACATGCTGGAGGGACAGATTCATATCCCAAAGGCTCCCCTCACTCTGGAACAAAATCCCAATCCATGTCAGGCAGAGCCCCTCACTGACCCTCTTCAAGAGAAATCTTGACGAATGGATGTGAGATTGTAGGTTTACCCCTGGGATCTCTTCTGTGTTGCTGCTTGACAGAGGTACAGTAAACAAACTTTAAAAGGGCTACCTTTTGTGACCTACTATACAGCGGCACAGTCAACTAATCTAAAAGGGTGACGAAAGCCAAACATACTCTGGCTAGGCTTATAAATACCCTAGGGCAGATAGCCTAGTATCAACCTATGAACCTATGAACCTATTAGCAGCTAACAATTTTCATTGCTCCTTCCTGCAGTCCTAGAATGTGGGCTTGCATTCGTAGCTACAGCATGATGTTTTCCTCCCCTACGCCAAGTGAGAATTTTGGTATTTGGGAATGCTAATGATTTATCATCTTATTTGCATCTTCCCAGTGCTCAGAGGGCTAAATCTACACTATATAAAAGCAATGGTGTAGCTAGGGAACTTGAAGGAGGGCAACCTGTTTTGATATAGACAGACTGGTACTGGTATTTACGTAGAGGAGATTTTTTTTCAATGTACTGCATTTTTTCCTAAGATATGTTTGTCCTCTTTATAAACTGTTTACATTTTCATGTTTGAAATGCATTTCAGTATGAGGTAGACAATTTTTATCTGTATGCATTTTTTCATTCACTGTTGGCATACTGCAGGTATATCAGTTCTTCCTCTGTTTTCAAAGTGTGTTAATGTATAAGGTTACATTACAATATTATGTTACCATTTGCTATTATAATTTCAGCAGTTACAGCAAACACGTGCATTGTGTTTATTATCAACATCAAGGGATTGTACATGTGTAGCTACCAGATATGTTAGGCTTCTTACATATCCTGTGGTGACCTCTACGACATTGGAGATCAATGAAAATTGATTAGCATTTCTACTTTGATTACTTGCCAATGTATTGGTATTAGTGCCAGCCAGTAGTCAGTTACAGAACTGCTGTCCTCATTACAGAAAGGTTAGCAGAATGGGTGTAATGAGCACTGTATATTCAATTGTTTTGTGTTGAGGATGGTGCACAGATTTTATCTGAGGAGAATAATTTCTCTATGTGCTGCAAATGTGTTTTATCTTTTTCCTTTTTCATGTTATACAGGATTATGGCAACCGAACTATCTGTTCCACACAAGCCACCATTCACTGATGCAGAGAGCCAAGGTCATTATCGAATCCTTATGACTCCATGGATCCTTCCTGTTTGACAGAGGCAGAGGTGAAATGTCTGCTGGAGAAAGCATGTGGTAGCAGGTGGTTGCTGACATAAAGCAAATGAGTGTCCATGCCAGAAACTATAATCATGTGTGGCACCATACCACTGATATGATTACAGCAGCCTGCAAGAGGGCAACTGCTGTTGTACATGAACAGATGGCCACAGGGGGTGGTCTTGCTACCAAACCACCACTCACTGAAACTGAGGAGTTCTTGTCCATTGTCACTGATCACAAAGCTCAGCAGAGGGTTCACACAGACTCCTTGATGTTCGCGCTGATGTGGACAACAGGCCAAGTGTGTCCCAAGAACAACTTCCAGCTATGCTATATACAAGACATTTACTGCTATTCTGGACATCTTTATACATTAAAACTTGTATTCTTCTGATATATCTGGAAACATTGAGATGTGTTGCATAAAAGAGGCACATTACAACAGAGATTGTGGAGGGGGGGCTGACTGGTCAGTCTTACTGTTTCTGATATTTTTTTAAGGGGAAGATATGCAGAGAGTTAGTCTCCTGTTCTTGTGTTATTTGCATTGTGATGTGTATTATCTTTCTTTTCACTTCCTTCCTCTTCCCAGGCTCATCAGAATTACCATCTGAAAGCCCACTTGCACAAGATAAGCAACAACTTTTTCTACTTAGTAATACCCATCAGTTAGATGTAAGTCTAAGGGGACAGTAATCATTGTATTCATTTATCATCTGAAATTGTTTAACATGAGTGTTTAGAAGACCATTTGGATAATTTCTAGTCCTTATTTCTCTAATTCTTGTGTTTGTTCCTTATTACCACAGGTGATCCTAATACTGGCAGTTTAGAATCTATACCATCTGATATCAGAGTATCTGTAGGTTGTGATGGTGATGGTGGCAATATAGAGGTATAGTCAGGGGTGCAGAGGTCCAATTTGACTCTGAGTTTGTGGCTTACATATCCCCTGGCTTTATTTCAGACACAGCCAGTAAGCCTATGCATATCCATTCCACTGAGTCCTCAGATATATGACAGGTTGAGGGTGACACAGTCAATTGGGGTAGTATGGTTACTACAGTTGCAGAGATGGTTGAGTTTGCATGTAGCCAATGTGAGGGCATGGTACCATAGAGGTGCTCAGAGCAGGCCTACTGTCCACCCACCTTCTGATGTTGGTGTGTCATTATGTGCCAACAGAAGTATGTATAAGGCCATCATAGAGGCACAGTCAACTTCCACCTGGGCCTCAGAAGAGATAGTGCAAGTCCTAAACATGGTGCATTCTGGCATACTTAACTGCCTCAACCATGTGGGTAACTCCACAGATAGGATGAGTGATACACTGGATTGAGTGGTGTCTGTGATAAAACATCTGCTGGGTGGATTAGCATTCATGTGTCAATAGAGCTGCAACATCCTCTGGTGTTAGCCAACGTGGCCATGCCAGATCCCATTCCCATAGTGGTACTATCTCCACTGCTCCATCAGTGACAAAGGTGCCCACACCCAGACATGGTAGGCCAGGGAGTTATGATCCTTTATCTAGTTGTGAAGAGATCTCATCCACCAGACATCATTTACATTCAACTAGCATCCCCCACTTCAAACCATGGATGTGGGAGTGGCATTGCAATTCCTGGCAGAGGCATTTCTCAGGAATAGTTGTCAGAAACAACAACACTGGACCTGTCTGACATGCCAGGATGTAGTACTAGTACAGGGTCTGATTTTGTTCATGCAGACATACACAAAAAGTTCACAAAAATGCCCATACAGACTCACACAGATGTAAGATAAGCAAACCTTAATGTTGGTTGTGATGCATCACCTGTTAATGGCCCTGAGAAATGATCTACTTTAATGAATCTTTGTGTTTCTTACTCACACACATTCACTACTTTGGTGTCAGCCTTGCCTTCTTGAATTCCTACCCCTCCCCCATCCTGAGCAAATGATGATGACTGTGCCCTGCCCTTTGTTTATTTTGTTTTAACATAGGGTTGCATACATGTCTGATGCAGAGTGTATACCGAAGTGCATCTTTCTCACAATGTTGGATTTTAGGCACATGTAGTATGTCATAACAATATTTGGGGTGTTTTTTACATGCTCATTCTGGAATGATTATTTCAGTTAGTATTGTAAGTCATGCATTCATATCAGTGATAGTGCAGTCCTGCTACTTACTCCACTTGTGAAACCGTTGATATAATTATCCTGTTGACTGGTTTATATACAGTGGCTAAGTGACCAGCTTGATGCAGGTTATTGTATACAATGCTTAGCTGTATATTGTACATATCAGTCAACTAATAATGCCAATTGCTGGTCACCTCAAACATGTTCTGCTTGAGTACATTTACGACTAACAGTATGCAGGTATATGAGTTACTTTTATCTTCTTACACATTTGTTTTTATAGTAAAAGTTCCTTACGTACCTTGACATTACTGCAGCTATGACTCTTGCCCTTTGCAGCTGCTTCCCTTTGATGCTATCAGCACAGAGCTATTACATGGAGAAATAGACTGTGGACATTGGCTGGGATCAGTCACATTATTTGTATGTGCTTAGGTTGTTGTGTGTGTTCTTTAGCTGGTGAGTGTATGTGTGCTATCCTTTGCCTCATAGATGGTGAGTGTGCATGCTATTCTTTGCCTCTTAGCCAGGCAAGTACAATTTATGTACACCTATATCTGCTGACTCCCTCTGCAGCTGGAGGTTCTCCTTTCGAATCTTCATTTGTATGTGCTGGAAGTGCTAGAAGTGCTGGCCCTTCCTGTTGTCTAGGAATGTGTGGTCCTGGCCCTTGCTGTTCCTGTTGCATCTGTTTCCTCAAGATGATATTGTGCAACATGGCATAAACTGCAATAATTTTTGTGCAGATGCCTGGGTCATACTGCAGAGCACCCCAGTGTATCTAGAGTGCAGAACTGTGACTTCAACATGCCAAACACACACTCTATGATGTTTCTAGTTTGAGTGTGGGCATTGCTGTATCCTTCTTATGGGGGCGTTTGTGCAATTGTGATGGGTGTCATGAGCCACAGTTCCAGTGCATTATGTGCATCATCCAGTAGATGGCCTTGTGGAACATCACACCTCACAAACCTTGTGTAAAACATAGAGTTGTGCCATATGTGTGAGTCATGGTAACTGCCTGAGTTGCCAGCACACACATTGAGGATGATCTGTATTAAAGACAACCTAGTAGTTGATTGAGTGAAACTCCTTCCTGTTGATGTATGTCCTTTCCTATTCATCAGGTGGGGCTTTTATTTCCATGTAAGTACAGTCTATGGTCCCAAAAACTTCAGAGAAGTGTTCTACAGTACAAAATTCCTGTAGTCTTCTTCCTCTCTCCTCTGGGGTGCAGGGAAAATAGATGTACTCCCTTACACATTCAAGCATAGCATTAATTCATTGGTGCAATATTCTGGAGGCTGAGGCCTGTGGCACCCCTAGTATAGCCTCTGTGGGTCTCTGGAATGTACCACTAGCTAATATCCTTAATGTTAAACATACCTTAGTTTCCAGTGGTATGGGTGCTTCTCGATTTCCCTTGTGGCTGAGATGGGGGCAGCAGAGGTTGCAGAGTTCCTGGATTGTTTTTCTATCCACTCAGTATCACTCTAATATTTCAATATATGTCCATGATATGTTAAATGAGGTCTGAACACCCTTCTTCTCCTTGGACGAGGTCTATCAGCAGCAGCTGCAGCAGCACAGATTTAAGCCTGTTGCGCATACACATGCAAGAGAGCAGCAGCAGACTCTAACATTGCTTTTTTTTCTAAGTTTGATGATGCCTGTATTCCAATAGGTTTTGAAGTTCATGGCCAAAAAGTACATCAAGTGCACATGATTACTTAATGGCTTTCTGAATGGGTCCACTGCCATTTACTTGTGTTTTGCATCTTTGCACATAGTGTAGAGCCATTTAATGTATACAAAATAGCATGCTACCATGTACGCATTGTGCCATGATGAGCACACAATACCACTGGGATGTATAGCTGTTCATGAATCCAGCCCAGAGTACATTTCATTTCATCTGTTTTGTTCCGATTTTATTTTGTCCATCAGTTCTTCATGTTGTGTGTTTTTTTTAAAACAGTAACTATTCTATTTCAGATAAAATGTATTATACAAAGGTGATCATCAGCTCATGCTCCTTTATTTGTTCATACCATAGTATTTTCATAAATATTTGCCCTTTGTTAGTTAAGTGCATGACCAAAATGTCACTTGCTCAGAACTCACAATTATGGATCTGGATTTTCAGGCATGATGTGTGTGCGTGTGTGTGTGTGTGTGTGTGTGTGTGTGTGTGTGTGTGTGTGTGTGTGTGTGTGTGTGTGTGTGTGTGTGTGTCTGTGTGTGCACATGAGCATGTGTGCTTGCATATATGAGTGTCTTTTTTGTGATGCTAACTGACATACCTTACTAATGATCACATTCCCTTCATTTTATCTCAGTGCACCATCATATGTATCCATTGACAAAGATGATTCTTTTGGTAAGGGTGCTCATAGTGTATGAAAGCAATTGGCCTTCTGTTACTTGATCACAGTTAAATGGCAATTGATCTGAAGACAGTGTGCATGTGAAACATACTGAAATTCTTACTATGGCCAATATTTCTTTTGCTTGATGTCTATCAAATAATTAAGCTGCACCTAATGGGAAGGTGGTCCAATATACCGACAACAGGAAACAAAATTTATTTACAAATCAGACAATAATTCCTTAACGTTTTTATAGACTTATGCACAAATAGTCCCAATGGCAGCTTATGTTATATTCTTAAAAGCTAGCAGAACTTATTTATTTTTTAGATTCTTTACTGCGGTAGTATAAAGCCTACGGCTCATAAATGTTTCTTTGTGTAAATGCAGCAAACTATTAATTTATTGAAATAGTGTTTATTTGCTGCTTCTCTAACTTTGAGCAATGCTGTCATTTTAGTCCCCCATCAGTGCTGCTATAAAAATATGACACATTACTTCAGAATAGCTTTAAGATTCTGTATGTATTTCTTCTTTGAACAACTACACATATCTCCACACTTTTTATTACTAATTGTAACTTGTAAATAAGCTAATCAGAATCTTTACACATGTCCATAAAACTAAGAAGACAATGCCAGCAATTGAACACCCCAGCCTCTCTCTTTACTTTTCAATCCACTTCCGATTTCTTAAACATCTGAAATGAAAATAATCTCATAATTTCTTAATCACAAAGTGTTTCTTTCTACAATTTGTAATTTGACTAATAAGTATAGAGCTTTATAATTATTGTTCAGTAAGTCACTGGCTCCTTTAATATTTCCATCTTCTTATGTTGACCAAGAACTCCAAACTCCTTCACTGCAAAAACATAGAAGTCAAAGCCTGAATCATTCTTCACTACAATAAAATAACTTGGATTTAACAAACTGAGGAATAAATTATCAGTAATAAGATACCATCTGGATTTTTCCATGCTTTGTACTGAAGAAGACTGAACATTAACTTCATCTGTGTATCCGTTTGTTTTCTCTCACATCACAATGATATTTAGAGAATATTAATTAATTGTTGTATTTATTTGTTTCCATTTGTTGACCAGGAAAGTCCAGCTGGGCAAAAAAAAACAACAAAAAAAAAAAAACTTTAAAATGACATACATTAGTACAAAGACGTAAGAAAGCAATTGTAGTACAGAAATGTATGATTAAATAAAAACTTTGAATAATGTACTCGAACATAATTCAAATCCCACAATATTGTGATAACCCTACATTAAGATACATTGGATAAACATAAGTTACATTAGATTACAGTAGTAGATACTTGTGTGTGATATGTGTAGTTAATATAATATGCAGTGCAAAAGTATAGTTTAATGAATTTACACATGTGATGAATGTACATATAATCCCACCCAGTGCTAGGCATTAGCAATTGGTGGTGAATGATTATGATGTCACAATCTCCACCACTAACCACAAAATAATATGCAAGGAGTGACTGACTTTCAGAGCATATCATAGTTTTATAGTTTCATAGTTTAGTACTAGGCTATCTGCCCTGGGGCATTTGTAAGCCTAGCCATAGTGATGTGGCTTTCACCACCCCATGAAATGGTACAAAAATGCACAGAATAGATTTAGAATACTGTGCCTCTGTCTAGTAGTGACACAATGAAGGTCCCCTTATATAATAGAATTAGTTTACTGTGCCCCTGTCTAGTAGTGACACAGATGTGACCTCTGGGGTAAACTTACGATCTCCCATCCACTCATCAAGATTTCTCTTGAAGAGAGTCAGTGAGGGGCTCTGCCTAACATGAACTGGGATCTTGTTCCAAAGCATGGGAAGCCTCTGGGTTATGAATCTATCCCTCCAGCATGTCCTATTCATACTTGTGCCGAGGTTTAAGTCTTTAGCTCTCGTGGTCCTGATGGATTTGGATTTTTTGAGGTGGAGCATGTCCATCAGTTCCTGATTGGACATGGCCTTGTACGTCAGGCAGAGATCACCTCTGAGCAGGCGGTATGCTACTGAATAGAGCTGGAGTTTCTTTAGTCTGGCAGAATAAGACATATGTTGGAGACCCTTGATCCTCTTGGTGAGGTACTTTTGTGGTCTCTCCAGCTGTTGCAAATGCCGGGTGAGGTACATACCAAATGGGGTATTGTACTCAATCATGGGTCTGATGAGAGAGGAGTATAGAGGTACAATGACATCCTTGGATCTGGATGTGAATCCCTTCATGATGAGGTGTGCAAGATAGAATGTTTTTCTAACCACTTTGGCAACGTGGGTGTCAAATGAGAGGTCGCTGTCGACTTGGGTCCCTAGATCTCTGATTACTTTTTCCATACTCAGTGGGTTGCTGTCTATGTGATAATTTGAGGGTACTTTGTTTTTCCCAAAGGAGATGACTATACATTTTTTGGCATTTAGTTTAAGGTTGTGACTCCGGCACCAGTTGTCCGTTTCTGTGAGGCCTTTTGTAGGATGTATGTGTCCGCTGGTGTATCGACTATAGCGCCTAGTTTGCAGTCATCTGCGAACTTTGTCAGCCACAACCCTCCCATGTTTGCTTTAACATCTGAGAAATAAATGCCGAACAAGAGGGGTCCCAGGACAGATCCCTGTGGGCACCACTTGTGACTGGCTTTGAGTCTGACATTGCTCCAGTGATTTTAACTTTATGGGTTCTGTCCTTTAGCCAGTTTGCAACCCATCTAGTGACATAAGGGTTTACGTTTAAGCTGTTGAGCTTATCTATGAAGCCTGAGTGGGGTATTGTGTCGAAGGCCTTAGCCAAGTCCAGGTAGGCTGTATGGACTGCTTTGCCCTCATCAATGGCTCTAGTGACTGTTTCAAAAAAGTCAACCAGGTTCAAAAGGCAGGATCTGCCCTTTACAAAGCCGAACTGGGTGGGGTCAAGTGTCTGTAGGTCCCCTATGTCTCTGTTTATGAGTTCCATAATGATTCTTTCCATAGCTTTGCAGACCAGGCTGGTTAAGCTTATGGGGCGGTAGTTCCCAGGGTCTGTAGAGGTACCCCCTTTGTGGAGTGGGATATGCTAAGTGTGCACTGTTGCCTCAGATAATAACCAACACCTGCTATAAAAAAAATAAATAAGTTTTACACTGTCCATCTGCATATCAGAGGTATCAGCAAGGCTTACCAATATTTCATCCTCCTCATACTGAGCCCACCAGCCACAAGAAGAGCCTAATGATATCCTTGAAGTTCTTACACCCTTTCCTTGTTTTTTATAGTAATGCTGACACCAGACAGACCCTGCTGGCTTGCCAAGAACAGAATTACTATTTACCCTTAAAGTAAGCTTGTAAAAAATGACAAACTACAAAACAGGAAAAGTATAATAAATACAAGTGGGCACCAAACCCCAAAGCAGAGACTTTAGGATTTAATAAGGTTTTTACTTTTGGGCTTGCTGCCTATTTAAAGTGTTAAATTTTGAATAGTTGCAATAGCTTGAATAGCAACACTTCAAAAAGTGGAAGCTAATAGTTGTGCTTACTTCAGTTTAATACACATACCCTTAAGCTAATTAGTAAATCACATACCATAAGCATTTAAATTGTATAATAAAATTCTTTACTCAGAATAAGTACAGCTAAGCAGTGCACTTTGAAACAGTTTTGCAACTGTACAGGGAAATGCAAAATAATACAAAATGTATATCTGGACAGATGATATAAAGAATTCTAGCTAACAATTTGTCTTGTACTGCCATTACTAGTAGTAAAATGTTTTACAGAATTCTAACTGTTTCTTGTATTCCAAACATCAGTTGTAAGGTTTTATGGAAAATACCTTTTGGAACACTCCTTTGTGTACACTCCAGCAACAAAAACAATAGCATGCAACAAAAGCAATAACATACTAACAATTGTTTTCTTTCTGATTTAAATAGTACCAAGCATTATTGTTGTTATTCTTTAATTTGAATGAAATATTCCTGCTTCCACATTCATATAACTCTGGAGAATGTCCAAGTAAATTAATGCATTTTTTATCTGAAGCATCATTTCAAAAAGCAATAAACTTAAACCACCGTAAATCTGTGTACATTTGAGAATGCAACTTAACTCATTAACAGCTCTACTGCAATATTACTGAAACATTTGCATATTCAGTACAGCTTCACATTTTACATACTGCAAGACTTAGCAGAATTAACAACCCATTTTATTTACATAGTTTTCATGATAAAACAATGTTTTCTTCAGATTAATAAAGCTTTGCGGAACGACAGTCAGACCATTCATCCAATTGGTCACATTTCTACATTGGCAACAATTATATTTGTTTCAGCAAAACACAGTTTCTCTGTACATAATTGGTTTATTAGTAAGAACATGGATAAAGGGCTTACAGTATCAGCAGCCACCATCAGGTAACAGTAAGATTTATATCTCCCCCTTTCACGAATATTACAGTGATTATTTAAGTTAGCTTGATCAGCGTTTGTTCTAGAGGCTTTCTTGAGGCAAGAGGATCATAACTGAAACAAGTTTGAATATCTTGGTGACAGAAGTTCAAATGGAAAGATACCTGTTTAATTTCCAGAGGTTCTTTACCTGTAACAAGGTCTGTAGACTAAGTCAGTAGCAGAGCAGGAGGGTCAGCAAGAATTCCTCATCTAGATCCTCACCAAGCAGTTGGGGGCCAGTCTTTTCTAGCACAAACAGTTGCCAAGCTGAACACCACTGAATCACAAATAGATGATTATGTTAATTTGGAAGACAGGTTCTGAGACATGGTAGCATCTTTAGCAGCCCACACAGATGCCATTGTTGACTAGCAAAGGGGATCCATGAAAGCTATAACTTACAGAACTGATTTCCAAGCCGATTTTAAGATGTTGACATCCAAAATAATGGACTTAGGAGATTTAGCAAGATGAAATGATTTGCTCCTAATTGGAATTTCTGAGAAGCTGAAGTAGTATCTAGTGGGTTTTATGACATCATTGTTAGCTGTAAACAGTATACGAAGCGCAGTGCAACAAAAAACCAATAAGCAGAAAATGCACTGTGAGAGGACGAACTGCACCGGACAACTGAGAATACAAAACCAGCTTTAATATACGTTAAACGTTTGACAAACAACACGTTTTTCGTCACATAGATCAGACTTCATCAGACAAGAAGTTCAACAACTAACAACCATATATATATGCTGACCCTTCATTTAAAATAACCAATAAAAATCCAACAGTGCTCATAAATATGAATAAATGTGCCTGAAATTTAAATACATAGCATTGAAAAAGTCAGAGTACAACACTGTGATTCACAGAAATATAAATATAACTCATTTAAAATAACAAATAATGTCATAAAATGAGTCGAAAACTTTATATTTGAACCTGGTTTGTAATAACAACTGATTTGTAGTAAAAACTAGTTATTTGTACTCATTAAAAAATTTTTTTTCAATGAAGTGATATAATATTGGATTTCAAACAACAATACTCCCATCTAGTGGTCAAGACTTGTATACACTGAATTGTCATCAAGAATTTTATACTCAGTCAATAAATAGTGAATGTTGGATAATTGATGATACATGAATGATGAATGTGTTAAGATCTATGAAGTATAAAATATATGAAGTGAGTATTAATTGTATATTATATATAATAATATTATAGATATAAATATATAAATGTATAAATAAATAACCATAAAACAATGACCTAATAAATATAATGTAATAATGCAATATAAAATTGAGACAGAATTGGTATAATTATATGATTATATATATGTATATAAATATATATATATACAGGCATGAAACATGTAACAAATAATAAATAAATAGCATCGATGTAGAATTGAGCAAATGTGTGCATAAAAGATGTGCATATAAATTCTATGCCATTTCTGAGAAGCTGAAGTAGTATCTAGTGGGTTTTATGACATCATTGTTAGCTGTGTCATGATGTCACTCTTAGCTGTGTGATGAAAGCTCTCCAAATATGATATTCTAGTGAAAGCACTCATAAGATTTATGTCCTGAGCACTGATGGGGTGCATAAGAAACCAAAACACACTGTTATTTGATTCTCTGCTTATTCTTTAAAGGAGACCCTGCTCTCCATTTTTGGAATTTGGGAAATAAATGACTATGTAACAGCAGTTACATATTTTTGAAAACAACTATAACGCCAACACAAAGCAGAAGAGGAGTAACATTTTCCCCTGCTATTCAGCTTTGTAGAAGCAAAAAACTTATGCTTAGGCTAATCAACCCAACCTATTTTCATTTTTTTCCTTCTGCTGCATGCATTTATTTAGATTCTCAGGATGTTTTAGATACTGTGTGTACCACCACCTATCATTTAGTGTTTGATCATGAGTCTCTGAAAAAAAAAAGAGGAATACTATGCATTCATAGAAAGTCATTTCTGAGTGCATCTCTGTTTATAAATAGTAATTGCTGCAGAAAAAAATGAAACAGAAACTGCTGGTTCAGTTTGAATATTAGAAAAAATATGTTTCTTTATAATTGAGGACATTGGCTTATTACAAAGGTATGATATTCATCTGTTTTGAAATTGTTGGAAATATGAATCATTCTGGTATTACAAACATCATTTGGGTCAGCTTAATCTATTGCTGTCTATTTGTACTGGATGGAAAAAAACTGTTGAAAAATTAAATGGGCAAGACACTCAACATGTAATTTTCGTTCTTTAATTTTAAAGTAGTCAACCAGGTATGAGATGATCATGGCAACTTTACCCAGCTACCAAAAATATTTCAGTGTTAAAATTAAACTTAATCAATTTAAAAATGGGTAAGATTTGACAGCAATATTAACAATCAAGTTAATATAAAAAAAAGAAAACCAGGGAAATAATTAACAAGCAGTTTTATCAACACTTACAAAAGTCAGAATTGGTAGCACTATACTGATGGGTACATCTACTGCTCTGGGTTGTACACAGTTAAATGCTTAAATAGTCTTAATAGTTTACTGTCAGTAATTGACAACCCATAGATTTCCAAGATGGCTACATACTGAGTAACAGATTAATTCTAGCTTTCCCAGTTTGAAAACAGAAACTTAGTAGAGAAAGCCAGTGGATCTAGATTTCTAGGTAAAGTTTAGCAACTGGTTAGTAAGTGCACTGCCCTGATGCCAGAAAGAAAGAGATACAGAGGACCTGAAGGAAAATCAACTACAAAAGGTGATTATAAAACACTGACTGGGAAAAGTACTGTAGCTGTTCAGCAAAAAACAGTGCAAGCTCCAGATATGACTTCCAGTAACCTAAAGGAAGGTATAAAGCAACTGCACAAATGCTGACTAAAATAAGTGAAACATGGATGGAGTATATCAACTCAAACAACAGCGGAAGTAGTTGATTCTGACAAAACTGCAGCAGAAGGACAAAATACTAAAAGTGGAAGACAACAGAGTGTTTGTGGAGAATGGCTACTCATTGTGCACCAGGCAGAAGAGGAGTACATTTATCCCATTATTTAAGGAAAGATGAGAAGCAGGCGTGACATTCAAACTGCTTCACCCAGTTATCTTCAAAATATTTTTCCCTGAAGGAACAAAATTATGTTTTGATGAAGTACATGTTAAGGAAGAAATACAAATGTTTGTCCAAAAGAAAGTGGGCTGTGAAACAGAAGGAGATTCTGCTTTTTGTTCTTCTGATAATAAAGACCACAGAGACACTGTGCCAGTGAAACATTTTCCAGTGTTTCAACAGAAAATGCTTGAGACAGGGAAAAAAGCACAAGAGTTGAGTAAAAGAATCAATAGTGGATTGGAAATGAAGTAGAGACATGGTTTAGGAGAGGGAGATGAACAGGAATAGAATAAGAAAATCTGGAAATATTGGACTTTCTTGGACTTTGTTAAACTTGTAGGGGATTCTAAAACATATGCCCTACTTCACGGCATTAACATTTGGAGAATAAAATCAGTAACTTGTAACTGACAAATGTGGGATTACCAATCAATAATTATATTTGTGAAACATGGCAGAACATTCAAATCTGGAAATATTGGAGTTTTTTGGACTTTGTTAAACTTGTACGTGACTCTAAAGCATATGCCTTCCTTCATGTCATTAATGTTTGGAAAAATACTGAGGGGAAGTGGAGGGAGAAATTTAACTGTAAGTGACACGATTTTTTCTTATTAGTACTATTTAAACAGTGCATAATTTTCTTTGAATGTTGTAAAGCAATTGTATTCATTTATTTTTTAAGTTTAATGGTGATATTAATGTAAATAGGTGCTCCTGTTTTTTTGTTTTTTTTTGCGTTTTGCTTCTTTCTCCCTTCTTTCTTTCTTTCTCCTTGGTCAGTTTTAAGAAATGTAGCCACTGCATTGTAAAAAAAAAAAAGATCTGGTTAGAACAGCATGACAAAATAAAAAATAGTGTGCTTTTTCTCATTCTTGCATGGGGGAATGCCTGGATTAAGGCCATTAGCTTAATCTAGTAACACGTTTTTAAGAGAAAGCAAGTAAATGAAAATGAATATTGGATATTACAATTTTTTGTATAGTAAACAGTTTTGTGTCTGGTTCTCATTTCTTTAGCAGGCAATCTTTTAAAGAAAAATGGCTTGGAGAAAATGTTTTCCTAAAGCACTTAAGTGTTTTCCCAGCTGAGAGAGCTATAAAGATAAGACAAAATCAGACAGCACGTAATAGAACCACATGCCACACCATACCTCTTAGCATGGATAACCTTTCTTTTAAGTTAGGTCAAGTCTGTATGTGTGGCTGTCAGTTTGGAACATTTGTTCCTATTAGGAGGATAAAACTTCAACATTTGAAGATGTACATAGTTTTGTGTGTTATTAGTAAGTTAATAGGTTTTGGAGGGGCATTGAGTGTGTATATTTTTGTGTGAGGGTTTTGAATAAAACAACATTTTTTGTAAGATGTGACATAAGCTGAAATGGAGATGACAAGGAACAACTGCATAAAAGATTAACCTGCCAAATAATACATGCATGCAATACAAAAACTGAAACTAAACATTTAAAAAAAAACTGTTATACATAAAAGGGGAAGTAATACTCTCTCAAGAATCTGATGCTTTCTATGATGTCTTTAAATGGTAATGGTCTCACAGGTAAATACAAAAATGAAAGAGTAGTGAACTACATTAAAAATGTAGAGTGCAAATAGTTATGTTACAAGAGATACACCTGAAAAGAACTGAGCATTTGAATTTGATAAAGAAAGATTTTTCAGGATGGTTATTCAGTTGAATACTTGGGGCAAAAGAAGAGAGGAGTACTTATATGAATTCCAAGAAGAGCTCCAATAGTAAGAGAAGAGGATAAAAAAGACAATAAAGGTAGATTTGTAGTACTAAGGGGCTACTGGGAAGGGGGAGGATTACACTGTCATGTATTTATATTCCACTGAAAACTGCTATAATGGAGCTTAAGAAAATTTTAGGAGAAATAATCAGCTTTCAGCAAGGAATATTATTTATAGGTGGGGACTAGAATTTGACATGCAATAGTGAAAATGTGTCTGGGGTGCCCTGAAGGGAAAATATAACAAAGAAGGTTAGATTTTTAAAGACATTTATCAAAATATTTGGCATGGAAGATGTGAATTCAGTACTAGTAGTTAGAACTGAATTTACATATTATTCCCCAAGTAATTGACCGACTAAAGTTCCATCTATGTCACTACTGGAATCCCTAACAGTAGTGGGGATTTTTTTGAACAATATAAGAGAATTTTCTGTCTTACATATCCCCAGGATTCAGCAAGCTCTGCATGGTGTGCAGGAATAGTGCAAGAGCTGCTGGAAGCAATATAACCGCCGAGAGATCCAGGAACAAGCTCCTGGCACGTGCACAAGTGCTCCTGCAGTATTCCTGCATGGACATAGCTCCTGTATGCTAATTACCCCATTTGCAGGTGAAAACCATGCAAATGAGGTGAATTAGAAATCCAGGAAGCAGGCAGCTATCCGTGCAAGAGTAGTATAACCTGCAGAAATGTATTTGGGTAGTAACTAAGTACATTTCTGCAAACTACAAAACGGATCCATGACAGCTCCAAATAAAGGGTGTATATAGTGTGGAAGGCATGCCAATGACCTAATATATGCCATTGGCATGGAAAATTGCTTCAAAATAACAAAAAAATAACTTTTATTCTTATTTGGCCAATTTCAACCGTTTAAGCATAGGGCAGCGGCGGGCAAACAGGATCAGCCCGAAAATAAAAATAAAACATTGAAAAAAGCTTTTTAGGCAAAAGCACAATTTTGCCATTATAGTCAATGGCAGGCAGAAGACCACAAGGCCACTGAATAGTGGTCGGTAAGGGGAAGGCTTAGTGTTAGACTTGTAACTAGGCATTAACAGTCAGTTGTATGCAAATGAGGGGAATGATACTGAATCACAGATTTCCCCTCATTGCTATTCAGCACCCAACCATGTAGGTGCAGGAATACCATGGTGCAAGCCTAAGGGTTAGCTGACATCAGAGAGGGGTATGTCAGGCATACTGTAACCTTATTGGAGCTCTGTGGCTTGGGTTTGCCCTTAGCTTAGCAGCACTAAGGAAGGGGGTGTATCTGAAGCTGCCTAGCAGTCTTTACATTGCCTAAACAGGTGTGTGCACCACACACCGGATTTTAAAAACAAAAAAAATTAAACCAGGAAATAGCAGCTCCATTCACATCTGAGCACTGGGTTTGTGCGACGTGCCTCTGGGCTTAAACAGGAAGGCAATGAGAAGGGGTAACAGTAGTAGGAAGGTAATTAAGGAGAACTAATATAGCTGCCAGGTGAAATGTATCAGAATCAGCCAATTACACAAGCAGCCCAGCCCAGCACACTACTATAAACTATGCAAACACCTTTCTCTCTGGTTTTTCCCACAAACTCTACATCACTAGTGTACGCAAATGGGGAAATTGTACCTAACAAAAGCAACAAAATGATAGGGGCTGCTTTTGCTCTCATAAATCAACATGTGGAAGAGGCTGTGGGTAGTGAGGATGAGAATGTTGATGACCAACACAAAGTGAGAAGAAGGAGAAGAGTGTACAGACCAAGGGTATCCTACCAGGGGCTACATGAGCTGGAGATAGTGGAGCACTGTAGGGTGGACAGGGACCTCCTACAGCAAATTATTGAGCTGTGCCAGCCACGCTTTACACACAGTACCAACAGAGGGGAACCCATCCCAGTGGATACCAAGGTATGTGTAGGCTTAAGAATACTAACCACACGTACATTCCAAAGGCCAACTGGGGATATCATGGGGATCTCACAGGCATCAACAAACAGGGTACTCCACCAGTTCTTGGATGCCATGTCAGCACATGCCAGTGAGCACATATATTTCCTTAACACCCATGAGGCATTGACCAGCAATATGCACCTCTTCCACCAAATAGCAGAATAACCTGAGGTAGTGGGTGCTACAGATTGCACACACATACACATCAAAGCACCATCCGGTGAGCGGGGTAGAGTCTACATAAACCACAAGGGCTTCCCTCCATCAACTGCCAGGCCATGTGCGATGCCCAGGGCATTATAATGAATGTGTGTGCTAGCAGCCCTGAAAGCTATCATGACTCCCACATCTGGCATATGATGCAGCTTTACCAGAGATTTGCCAATGGGCACATCCCATATGGCCACCTAGTGGGGGATGCTGGTTACAAACTGGAGCCGTGGCTGATGACACCCATAAAAAATGCACACACCTGAAACAAGAGCTCCATAATGAGGCACACGCACAGACCAGAATCATAATAAAACGTGTGTTTGGGATGCTCAAGTCATGGTTCCAGTGCCTGGACATATCTGGTGGAGACTTGCAGTACTCACCAGCTACATGTACCTAAATTGTCATTGTATGTACCATGCTATACAACATGATCCTGTGGAAACAGCTACAGCAGGAACAGTATGGGACAGGGCCACACAGCCCCCCACCATTGCCAAGGCCAGCACAGGCACAGAGCAACTCGGAGGAAGAACAACCTGAGCCTGCCCCAGTAGGCAGAAGGAGGTGTGCCCAGTATGCCCAGGCCTTGGCAAAGAGGCAACGCATAGCACATACACTGACACGGTAGGAACCCATGGAATTACACCTCTCTCCAACTCACACATACAGCAAAAGGGATGCCAAACATGTAACTACCTGTGCTTGACTGTGTATAGGGAGTGTACTATGTGCATCCGACACAGTCAGCCCTCCAGCACCATCCTCAATACTGGCACAGCCACAAGGTAAGTCACACTCATTATCAATTTCTGAATGTAGTAGTATGTTCTGCTAGCTGTATCTATGGTATGGATGTGATCATGATAGGGAATCAGATGGCTGAATGGGATGGCAGCAGATAGTAGACACCTATATAGGCAGCATGAAATCCTTAACAGATACAGGTGTCAACATAGTAAGCAGTACTAGACAAGGTGACAGAACCCACTGTAGGACATGTGGTGGGCCAAATGTGTGTCCATGGGACACACACATGCATGTCAGTGAGGCTCACATACCCAACAACAGTCTCAGCCCACAGGACAGGTGTAGACAAACACAAAGAAAGGCTGTGCTAAGGCCTCTGATTGATGGCTATGGAGAACAGCCCCCTCTCCATACCTACATAGACAGACTACAACAGGTCAGGCAGTAGGATGTTAGTTCGGAAGGGTAAGAAGTCTGAAACTGAAATGTAGGTCAATATAACCTAAGAACTGTATTACACTGATATGCCTCTAGTCTGCATAATAGGTCAGAATACAGAATGAAATGGAAGCCAACAGAGTACCTGACATATCAGTACAGTCATAGCAAATGTTTTCAGTTGTCAGGAGTGCCCCCCCACAATCCTATGTAGAAATGTAGTAACATGTACATGTAGGTAAAATAACAGTGGAGTGCAGATTACCTGAGCTGGAAAAAGTAGCAGGATAGATTGTTGCACGTGTACAATATGCAGTGCTCTGTGTGTTAGGTTGTTGTGTGTTGTATATTGTGTGAAAGTGGTCAGCATGTAGGCATGGAGGGTTGTGCCCTGGTGGCCAATGGCCAGTACTGTCGATGACAGGGCCAAGTGCTCACAACTACAGTGCCAAACACAATGCATCTCAGCAAGACACAATCCAGCAGTAATCCATACTAATTTTTTTGGATGTAATATCTGTCACCATCTGAAAGATGGACATGTCATGAATGTGGGCCCAGACATACAGACAATACACAGGTGGAAATACCCAAGACAGGCAGTGTATGAAATGTTACGGTCAAATGGACACACCTTTGGAATTGTACATACAGGTTAGCAGCACATTAGTTGGCTGTGTAACATGGAATACTGATGTAGTTTGGGCAAACACTGGCAGACTGCAAAAGGCACAGGTATGAAGTACTGAGAAACTGCTAATGTCTCTGCACAAGCCAGCATAAGTGGAATGCCCCACGTATATCTGTGAGTCAGCTGCAAGTAGCTTCCATAGCACATATGCACCCAGCTCACTCCTCCATCAGCCACAGGTACCTCACAGGTCATATCCCTGCTGATGGGAAAGAGTACAATATGACCCCCGCCTCTGTATGGGAATAGCCACAGAATGTAGCATGCTGAAGAGGAGTCCCTTGAAGGTGTGTCCCTAGCTGTAAGAAGCACCCTGCCAGTATCCACACCGATGGATCAATAAGGACATAAACTATTGACATTAACACCTTGCACACCTACTCTGTTACCCCAGGGGAATATAATGGCTTGCAGACTGGGACTGTAGGAGTGACACAATGCACTGGCCTGCTACAGATGGCCTCATCACTACCAAATGCCCTACAGTCCTCTGTCAAAGGCCTGTGTCTCACCCATACTGCCAATGTATGTTATCTCATGGACTCCCAAATAACATAACAGTCCACAGAACACAAATGCAAGGCCATGTCGACAAATCCCAGTAGCATGTAACCCCTAAGTACTGCTGGGATGAAGTGATAACTATAGGGATACTTATCAGATAATGTTTGCATAATGTTCGGAAGAGGATAGACTAACAGAAGGGGGGGTAGAAGCTTGGATGCCATGGAGTGTGTGAAGTCTAAAAATCAGATGTGTGCACATACTATCCCTGCCTGCAAACACAGGAATGGGTGGCTACAGACCTGCTCATAAACCACAATGTGAAGGGGTAATGACCAGAAATATGAGCCCTGCCTCTGGGTAACCTGTGTGAATCTGTACAGCTGTGAGGTATGGCAACAGCAGGATATGGCCATACTGTCATGTCAATACACAGACCCATCAGCAAATGAATGCAGCTCCCACTCCAGAATGGCATGATTCTGCAAGAATATGTAGGCTGCAGACCACAATACTGGACACAGCTTCATTCATCTTGTGTTCCCCAGGAAAGTACTGCAAGCAAATATGTATACCTGTCAGTAGTTGATGACAAAACATCACAGTGTAAAACAGTACATATGTCTAAATATGTCTGCTAACACCAAAACCATGTAGCAGAAGCAGCACAGGCACAATTAGTTACAGTATCCCACTATCCTTTGCCCATTGTGACCCCATATTGTCAACCAATCTAGAGATATCCTGCAGAAATAGATTGCTAGCTGTAGGTGTAGAACACAAATGCCTGCACTGGAGTACAACCTACCTGGAATGGATTCACACATTCAATACAGAAGGTCATACTGGGCATGCTCCCACACTTACAGAAACGAAGCCCATGTCTGACAACAAAATACTGAGAGGTCATGCTGGGCATGCTCCCACACTTAAATGAAGCCCATGTCTGGCAACAGCAGTGGACTATAAATATCTGTCAAGTCACAGATGTTTGTGCACACACTCCTCATTGCACACCAGTCATGCTTTGCACACATATCGGACAGGAATATACACATATATCCAAGGACAGCACACTATAATAGGCCAACCATACACATACATAGATGTGTGGAAGAGAGTGACAGACAGTGACAAAGAGCTTCCCATCATGAGGCCTGTCCCACCCAGCACACATCCAATTGGCCAATACCACATGATTTACAAATGTCTATCACTGTAGATATTTGCTTCTGGTAGCCCTCAGCACTATAGTGTCTGTGGTACTTGTGATAACTGTGTAACATGGCTGTACAAGTCATTAATCATCTAGCAGTTGTATACATGTACCCATCACATGTAAACTAGTGTGTGACTGAGTGGTGTGTGTGTGCTTCCACGTGAATGGTTTATGGCCCATTCACACACACTGCACTCCCTACTGCCCTACTTTGGCAAGCCTGCTGCTGTCATTCACCTTGAAATACACCTTTGGAGAAGGGCTAGCCCTATAAGCTCAGTGGTGCGTGCTATAACTGTGTAATGCTATAGTGTGATGTACTAGTTAGGTAGGAGTTATAATCCCAGACATGGCAACTGTGAGTGTGTGTGTGTGTGTGTGTGTGTGTGTGTGTGTGTGTGTGTGTAGGGATCAAGGCTTTTGAGGCCAGTCACAGTCACTAAAATTTCCATTGCCCTACTTTGGCAAGCCTGCTGATGTCATTCCCTTGAAATACACCTTTGGGGAAGGGCTAACCCTATAAGCTCAGTGGCGTGTGCTATAACTGTGTAATGCTATAGTGTGATGTACTAGTTATGTAGGAGTTCTAATCCCAGACATGGCAATTGTGAGACTGTGTGTGTAGGAATCAATGCTTTTAAAGCCATTCACAGTCACTACACTTTCCATTGCCCTACTTTAGCAAGCCTGTTGATGTCATTCACCTTGAAATACTCCTTTGGGGTAGAGTTACCCCTATAAGCTCTGTGGCACATGCTATAACTGCGTAATGCTATAGTGTAATGTACTAGTTAGGTAGGAGTTGTAATCCCAGACATGGCAACTGTGAGACTCTGTGTGTGTAAGAATCAATGCTTTTGAGGCCATTCACTGTCACTACACTTTGCATTGCCCTACTTTGGCAAGCCTGCTGATGTCATTCACCTTGAAATACACCTTTTGGGAAGAGCTACCCCTATAAGCTCCATGGCATGTGCTATAACTGTGTAATGCTATAATGTGATGTATGAGATAGGTAGGAGCTTTAATCCCAGACATGGCAACTGTGAGACTCTTTGTGTGGGTGTAGGGATCAATGCTTTTGAGGCCATTCACAGTCACTACACTTTCCATTGCCCTACTTTGGCAAGCCTGCGGATGTCATTCACCATGAAATACACCTTTGTGGAAGGGCTAGCCCTATGAGCTCTGTGACATGTGCTATAACTGCATAATGCTATAGTGTGATGTACTAGTTAGGTAGACATTTTAATCCCAGACATGGCAACTGTGAGACTCTGTGTGTGTGTGTGTGTGTGTGTGTGTGTGTGTGTGTGTGTGTGTGTGTGTGTGTGTGTGTGTGTAGGGATCAATTCCTTGAAATACACTTTTGGGAAAGGGCTAGCCCTATAAACTCCATGGTGAGTGCTCTAACTGGGTAATTCTGTAGTGTGATGTACTAGTTACGTAGGAGTTCTAATCCCAGACATGGAAACTGTGAGACTCTATGTGCGTGTATGTTTGTGTGTGTAGGGATCAATGCTTTTGAGGCCAGTCACAGCCACTACACTTTTCATTGCCCTACTTTGGCAAGCCTGCTGATGTCATTCACCTTGATATACACCTTTGTGGAAATGCTAGCACTATAAGCTCTGTGGCATGTGCTATAACTGCGTAATGCTATAGTGTGATGTACTAATTAGGCAGGAGTTCTAATCCCAGATGTGACAACTGTGAGACTCTGTGTATGTGCAGGGATCTATGCTTTTGAGGCCAGTCACAGTCACTACACTTTCCATTACCCTACTTTGGCAAGCCGGCTGATGTCATTCACCTTGAAATACACCGTTGGAGAAGGGCTAACCCTAAAAGCTCCATGGTGTGTGCAATAAATGCAGTATACTGTATACATAGCTAAGTAGGGGTTTGAATCTCAGTACTGACAAGTGTGCTTGTGTGTGTTATCAGCATCCTGTGTGGAGGTAGCTGTGATTGTATAATAACAGGGCTCATTGTGGGGTGGATTTTGCAAATTACTTATATTGGAGACCATACTATGTCACAATGTCCACCTTACAAAGACAACAGATCTCAAACAGCAGAGAGGCTGGTGTAGACAATCCATACCCCTACATGTGACATTATGGATTGGTGAACAATATAGGCAACCATTGTATTACCCAGAGAACACTCTCTATCCATGTCTCATACATAAACACACTTGGCTAGGCAACAACCACTATATTGGTAGTTCCCTGCATATTGCCAACATATAGTAACCACAGTGTGATTGCAGTGGACTACAGAAGACACGACACCCTGTTCCATCCCTACAATAGGCAAATAAATGGTTACAGTGGTCCTTTGCTATGTTCCCCACTGGACGCCTGCAAAAGCTGTAGAGTCAGCAAATGTAACCCACAAAGGAAATATCATGCCTTATACACATGCCCTGTATGGACAGATGACATTAACACCAGTAAATACCTGCATCATGCTGCCAATGTAGGTGCAGGCACAACCTCAGTTCCATAGCCAGTTCTCACCACATGAGGTCAGGAATAACATATCAGATGATAACAATCTGTCCACACAACATGCCCCAGACACCCCAGGTACACTTCCACATGTCAAAGAACATGCATCTGGGACATGTGCACAACCCAGACACTGTCCATGTTATGGAATATAGAACACATACATGGCAAGCATTGCACAGCTCTGGCCACCCACAATAGTAACCCAGATGAGTGGATGGTGAATACAATACTCACCTGTGTGGGCCAGTCCAAGGACTACACCCCTGAGCCACACTGCAGACCATTGTCATGTGGCCTGATGCCAAGGTATACCCTTTGCCTAGCCTTGTACAGCCTTCTGGCACAGTCAACTACTACACACATGTGAAGCAATGAATCCATGCATGTCAGTACTGGAAAATCTGTGTGTGTGTGTGTGTGTGTGTGTGTGTGTGTGTGTGTGTGTGTGTGTGTGTGTGTGTGTGTGTGTGTGTGTGTGGAGATTAATTATTTGGAAGACAGTCACATGCACTACACCTCCCATTTCCCTACTGTAGCATGCCTTCTGATGTCAGTCACCTTGATATACCATTTGCCCATATATCAGCCTGATAACCTTGTGGTGCATGTGATACTTGCGTAATAGTGTAGTGTAGCAAACTAGTTAGTTAGGAATTCTAATCCTCACCCTGTAAAACTGTTATAATGTGTGTGAGTCCCTGAGAACGTGTGGTTGTGTCTTCCTTGACACCTGCTTTTGTGGACAGACACATGTACTACACTTACCTCATCCCTCCTTTATCACTGTTGCTGATGTCACTCACCTTCAAAGATACCTTTGGACAGCTCTCCAACATGTGAGCTCTGTGACACATGCAATAACTGCATAAAAATATAATAGCAATACATAGGCAGGTGTTTGAAACCCTAAAATGGCAAGTGTGTGACACAAACATGCTTAGCTCCTACTCTCCTAGCCACTTCATTTCTTACTTTGTCTCTGCCTGTCTCTCTCACTCCCTCTCTGGTGGATGTGGAAAAGTACACCTTCTTTGCTTAGGCAGCAGCTTGTGTTTTGTAAGTGATGCTCATGATCAGCTGATGGCCTGTGCACGAATTGCAGTCCCCCACTAGTTGATTGCATGTGGAACAGCTGTGGTATCATTCCCATAGCCAATTGCATGGAAACACACTCCTATAACTAAGAACATAATGTGGGTGTTGGCCCTTTTCATTCACTGTGAGCAGGACATCATGTCAGTGTTTGACAAACAGCATCACAGAGGATAGTGGGATATACCTCTTACAACATACACTGTGGAGACAGGCCAACAAACAGGAGGGGGGGGGTGTTCCAGACATGAGGACAGAATGTA
>NC_056727.1:871793129-871798129 GCF_019279795.1 Protopterus annectens | reverse complement strand
ATACCACTGTACACACATCCCCTACACTTCTCATCTCTCCATGGACAATAGCCTGGTACACACATATGAACACCTGCACCGAGGGACCCCAGTATTCACAAATGTGTATGTGTGTATTACTGAGAATAACATTGTCTGTGTGTTTGTAGACCTGTAGCTGATAATACCCTGAGGCCCTTCACACCCACCGCACCCCCCATTGCCATAGTTAGATGTGGCTGCTGCTGTACTGGACATTACATGTACCTTGTTACTCTCTTCACCCTATAGGCTACCTGGGGATTGTAGTATCAGCACAACACTGTTGTACAAATGGGTTGATAGGCATGGGATACCCTCTTAGTTCTGGCAAGTATGTGTATCTGTGCAAGTGTGTATATTTGTAGGATACAGCATTCTGAGGCCACATTCTCCTAATACAATACACCTTGCCACACGGTTTTAGGGATAGTGATGTTGCTGACCATAGGAGAGCCATGACAATGCATCACCCTACTGTCCCTGTGGCATGTGCATTAGATGCATATCCCTGTTGTAGCACTCTTGGGATAGACAAGGGGTTGTATTGCAGTCCTGGTCAATGTGTAATGGTGGGTATGAAAGAGTATTATCATGGGTTTCAATGCATACAATATCCACTGTGGGGTGTGAGTGCTGGGTATACTGTCTTTACACCATGGTACCCCCAGTACATGTCCCATGTTCCACTGTATGGGACCACTTCACCATCAATTATACAGGCAACTGATAACACCATCCAGCCCAGATGTGCATGTGCTGTGTGCAACTTATCTGTAACAGAATGGACACACTGACAAGGTAGTTAGCACTGATAAGCCCAGGTCTCTCAGATGTATGTATGACTGTTATGTGTTTGTCAATGTGTATATGACAGTATGTCACACTATGTATAGTCCATACACAGCCAGTACATCCCTCATTACCATACTGTACAGGGCCTGGGAACGTTCTTCGTGTAACATGTAACCTGGATCACATCTCATCCTAAAAGCTGTGCTGTGTGTACAATTAATGCCACACACATCAGCAGCACTACCTTCCTAGGTAGGGGTTCTAGTCCCAGTGTTGCCAAGTAAGAGTGTGTGTGTATGTGAAGGAATCTACTTCCGTTTGCAGAATATACATGTCCCAGGAGGTCATCTGTCCGAGAACTGACTGGCAAATGCTAACATTTCACAGGTATCATCCTGTGGAAATACATTCCATCACAACTAGTGGTAGATGTGTAAATGCCCTCTTGCCCACTGTATAGGTGTACAGTGATACTGGGGTTAGTATATATAGCTGGGTATGGCTCTTGGGGACACAGCCACCATCATTGCAGTTACTGTTGAGTGTATTCCCCTGCTTAGCTGGCTGTAATACTGTACAGTTCATGTTAACAGCTTAAGTAGTTGTCAATCACACTATCTGCGGTTCTACAGCACCTCACACCCTCCAAAGGGTAGGGTTGTGCCACCCACACTAGCACATCTATGTTTACTGAGTTGAGAATTGCACTACATTGGGGAAGGGGACATATACCCTGCCAGTACCATTGTCAATGACATTAAACTAGAAGACTGCTTATTACCCAATGTGGTGTTGTGTCTATTCTGTCTTGGTGGAATTACATAGGCTAAAATGGGTTCCTTGCACAAGTACATACATCCATGTGTACAGTATTCTCTGTGTATTGCATCAACACCAAAGTCTCTGTGTGTGTTATACACAAACATGTGGTGAGTACCATCCAGTACACTTACCATTGCCCACTGTAGAAGGGCTGCTGACATCAGCCACCATGCACTCACCTGTATACACCCCCAGACCTATCAGCCATGTGGCACATGCAGTAACTGTTATACAGACATGTGACATGTGTTAACCTGTACCCAGGATATGGCACAGCCAAGGTCACCACAGTGCCATACCCCTTGTAGGAAACAACAGCAGGACAACATCCTGCTGACATTTGGACACCTACAACGCAAACGGAATAAATTATGGAGACCACAATCACTCAGTATTCATAACAGCAATAATGCATTATGGCTGGACAGCTACACATCCTGATATGTAAGCATTAAACTTTACTGCTGACATGTTACACAGCATTACATCGGTCCACTGTAGTACAGTCACCCTGTGCATCAGAACCATATTAGCCTGTCCCTGCATCGATGTTATGGATGACAGGGATGTGGCACAGATATCACCATATGCACAGGGTGTGCTGTTGGTTTGCCAGAGACCTATGCTGAGCCATATGTTTGACATTATGTGTGTGTGTGAGGAGGTTTAATTATTAATTGGGCTGTTGTGATGTGGTGTGTATAGGTATGGGGTTGCCCTAGTTGTGTTGGTGATGTGTGTGTGTGTATGCATGCACACAGATCTGCCATGTGGCTGCCCTATACAGGGGTTTGTTGGACAGCTGCAGACTGTACCTGGCAGGGTGTGCAGTTCACCATCTCCGACCACGAACACAAGAACTGTGCCTGCCAAGGGTTCCACGGGCACCACCTGGTACATGCCATGATATGGTACTCTCCCCTGATGATGACATATGTTTGCTGGATCTAGGTCCCTCTTGGGACCAGCCAGGGCCACATGCACATGGCCTGCTGTGTTGTGGTGTGGACAGCACCCTCCTGGCAGTGCTAGGTCTGGTACTGCCACTACAGGAGTGGCTCTGACTTCTGGCACGTCCGTGTTGACCTCCAGCTGTTGGTGTTGCTGGCCTACGTCCACATGGCCATCACACTACTCCCACCATATGCTCGAGCACAGACATTCCACTGTCAAGGATTCCCACCATCTCACCCAACCATCTATACATGACTTCTGCAAAGTAACGGTGGGCATCTGCAAGATCACGGATGTTGTCAATAACAACTGAATGAGTAGCCCTCTGCAGCCTCAGACCCTGTCTGGTATACCATTCCATACATGCCTGCACCTCCATGATGGCCTGAAACATGCATCTGGTGAAACCAGATGTGGCTCCTCTGCCAGGGGCATGATGACAAGCAGCCCTCCTATGAGCACCCCTGTACATCTGCCTATATGGTACCCCACCAGACATCCGGCTATGGCTGCTGCATCCAGACACACATGCCATAGATACCACACTGTCCTGTCCCATGCCAACTGCCAACTGTCCCTCAGCTATGGCCACTGGTAATGGGGTATATATGGGCAATGTGACTGTCTGCGGGGATGGGGTGGATAACAGTGGGATGTCAAACGATGCCGCAGCTTCAGCCCCTGACAACCCCGCCTGTGCCTCAACACACCTACCATCATTATCAGTGTCTGTATAGACACCAACATCAGATTGCTTGCAGGAGGGACCCTGACCCACCTCATCACCTTTGAGGGGGAAAAAGGAAACACACTTTAAGACCTGTACATCATTGCTTAACAGTACACACACACACACACACACACACACACACACACACACACACACACACACACACACACACACACACACACACACACACACACACAGACACACACACACACACACACACACACACACACACACACACACACACACACCCTGACATTCCACCATACTACTTACCTGTCCCTGAGTTTACAGAATATTCCTAGTTTTTTCTTTTATTTTCCCCATCCTGCATCAGTCTTGAATAATTACAGTCAATAATACCAATCATTAACATATCACTCTTCTAATTGCTCAGAAAATTATCACAAAACATGACCTGTTGCTTCATTAACTCTTTAACTTGATTGGAGTCATTTTTTCAAAGACTCCTTGATGTCATCAAGTGTTCACCCTGGTTTTGTCCAGAAGTCTTGAGCATGGCCCCCATATGTTATGGGCTACTACAGTCAGTCAATAATGTCATGCACTCGAGTTTCATACTTAACTATTGTTCAGTAGATACAAGATCTGTTGCTCTATTAACTTTTTATGTGGACTACAGTAATAGTTGGAAACAGTCTCTGGTATTGTCTAGTAATTCCCCAATGCATCTTTAGTGATACATACTTGGGTATTCTTTCACCTTTCTGCTGATTTCAATTAAAGAAGTATCCCTGATGTCTAGTTTTCCCTCCCAATGCATCTTTCATGCTGCAGACTTTATTATTCTATCAGCTTTCCCGTGATTACATTTAAGAAAAGCATTCCTGGTGTCTAATGTGTCTGTCCATCTCCATCTAATTTCTAAGGGAAGATGTGAGGTATGAACAACCTCACACTCACACATGAGCATACATGGGCACACACACACACATACACACACGCATTCTACATACATCAACCTCCCGCCACTCCACCAGATAGCACTTACAGACAAACCCCACACACACACACACACACACACACACACACACACACACACACACACACACACACACATACACACAAACACACACACACACACACACACACACTTACAGGTGAGGTTGCACAAGTATATTACACACAGACTTCTCATTACCCACCTGTCAGCATGCATGACATATGGCACTCAACAGCATGCAGTGCAGCTATAGTCAATCCCTGTTACCAACACTATACAGCTCTGTGATGCATAGTTTGTGTTATCAGGTGATGCCCCTTCCCCTGTAACATACTGCACCCATGTGCACAGTATTACTGTGCACCTGTTCGGAACCCTGGTATGTACTGTGCACCATACCTCACAGGTGTACACACCATTGCTGAATGTGTATATGTGTGTCAGTTATGTTTGCTCTGCTGCTCACTGCCCCTGTGAGTTTGTCCGACACATACCTGGGATGATATGTGTACAGATGTCATTTGTGAATGCCTGATGTCTGATTTACAGATCTCACCATCAGCGGTGCATTTATGGCCAATAAAATATAATTACACTGACAATGGGGAGTGCACACACCCTTATTGCCCTTATTCATATGGCACCTGCTTCCCTGATATGCCATGTGTTCACATTACTGCATATGTTAACATTATATGACCCTGATATGTGATATATGAC
>NC_056727.1:871718129-871785629 GCF_019279795.1 Protopterus annectens | reverse complement strand
AACAATAGGACATATGTCCCAACAGTAGATTTAATTGTACACATATCCATTGAGTTGTGTATTTAGATTATTGCTGCAGATATGGTGGGGTGGGGGCAGCTGTCAATTAACAGCTTGTATATCCCTGTAGTTCTCACTACTTTCTAAGTCACTGCTGTAATCTGTACCTTACAGATATTATTACACTACCCTATTGCTTAGTTTGGACAGTGGTATGTTTGTAGACAACTATATAAGTGAAGTGTGTTTTACCTACAATATGCACCTCTTACCTGGTATACCTGTGGAGGTATTGTTTGTTAACGCTACCTGATTGTTTCTACTCATATTCCCAGATTCCAGGTTGATGTTATGCACATACCTCTCAATCTCTTATTGCACACATTCTGGTCAAGGCTTGACAATATGCCGGTGGAACTGGGACATATTTTGACAATTGCCATCATAAACTTTTGGTGAGTTGCTACAATGACAGGTTTGGTTTCATATACATTTTCTGAATATTTACAGGTCTGACATTCAGTTATATGTCATTAAAAGCTGTCTAAATTTCAGAGATCATCACACTGATTTGCCAGGGGGGCAGGGTAACAGGCAGCAGATATGGGCCAATTATCTGGACATTCAGAACAAATCTGTACAGTTGAGTGGTATGATTATGGATACAGCTTACTACCACTCCCGGGATTGAAACCATGGCTGTGTCTGCTAAAAATTAAACAGTGTACATCACAGTTGAGTGTGCTATTTAGATATTGCTGTGTATCTCTTCACTGTTTTCTGTGTATAAGTCTCCCGTGATTTTACAATCTGACCTTGTAATTACAACAGTCTTATACTGGGATTCCTAGACAGTTTTATTATGTGGGTGATGTGATGTGTAATACATTATTATTCGAGAAACTACAACACTAACAATGCCATACAATACCAGACTAAACAGTACCAGTCCAGGATTTCAATCTTTTATTTCCAGGCACAGTTTTCTTATCTGACAGAGCTGTGAAGGGAATGTTTGTTAAAACTACCTGAATGTTGCCACACATATAACCAGATTCCACGTTATTATTATTATTATTATTATTATGCATATACATCTCACTCTGTTACTGCACACACTCTGGTCATAGCTTCACAACATGGGGTTAGAGATGGGACATAATTTGCATATTACTATCATAACATTTTGGTGAGTTGCTAGAGTGACAGGTTTGTTCTTATAGATATATTTCTGATGGTTATGATTTCTGACAATCAGTTGTATGTCATTATTTGCTGCCGAAACTTCTGGGATCATTCCACTTATTTGCCAGGGTGACAGAGTGACAAGCAGAAAAATTAAGCAAATTATCTGAACTTTCTGACAAAATCTGTACATTTGAGGGGTATGATTGTGCACACAGCTTACTACCACTCCCAGGATTCAAACCATGGCTGTGTGTACTAAAAATACAACAGCTTACATCACGGTTGAGTGTGCTATTTGTATTTGGTTGTGCATTTTTTTCACTGTTTTCTGTCTAAGTCTCCCTCAGTTGTACAATATGACCTTGTGATTACAACAGTCATATACAGACATTCCTACACATTTTATTTATGTAGCACAGTGTGGGTAACAGTGCGTAATACAACAGTACTATTAAGAGAATGCACCACTACATTATATGATACCAGAGTAGACAAAAGCAGTCCAGAAGTTAGACATTTATTGAAAGGCTGTTACATTTTATTTACATACAACCTATATGAGACGCTTCCTGCCATATTGTCTGGTCTATTCAGTACATCCCATACACAATAAAGACTTTATACTGGCAATTAACTTTCTACTACTTTTAGATTTATTGTTTATGACAGTACATGCAAGATTATTACTAACCTGCCTCACGATGCAGCCTTTGCAGCCTAGATGCATGGGCTTCCTGATTCAGAGCTTGCTCCGCTGCAGCTGTCAGGGACATAAGAGGAATATTTAGCCATACCTATCCATAATATACATGAGCTAGGCAATTATTAAACAGGTAGTAGAATGAGTACTTGCACACTGCTGGGACATCACCCTGCCTAGCTTCTTGGATCCACTGATCCAAGAGCTCCCTCTTCCTTCATTTCAGGTCAGCATAGTGATGCCTGACCTGCTCACCAGTTTGAGGGATGCCAGTGGCACTGGTGAGATCACGGGCAAGACAGTCCCAGGCTTCCACTTTATATTGGGAACCCTGGTACTGGCCCTGTGGCAGTCTCTCTTCATGGTCTTTTACCAGGAGTCCTGCCATGACCTTAGACTCCTGGATGCCCCAGTGCTGTGCTCAGAAGTGTGATCCTTCCCCAACACCGGCCATTGTGCCTATAGGAGGAAGCTGCAACCAGTTATGATATGTATTCCCACCTGCGGGGTTTTAAATAAGGTCGATTTCCTGCACTTTGCCATGATTGGTTGGTTTTGAAAATGCTAAGCTATGGGCAAACCTGCTTACCTAAGGTTGACATTGCTTAAAGAGGCATGCCAATGGGAAAATCTATTTAGCTGGGCTATGCATTGATTACACCTAGTAAGCAGAGGTGTGCAATGCTTAGCGTTGCTTATTTTTAAATTTGCACACTATTTACTGTTTGGCAGTGATTTATCATTCATTGCATTTTATATATTTGTTTAGTATCCATGATTCATATGCAGGTACACTGTATGGGGTACTTGTGTTTATCAGGGGATTTCACCACTTTATTACAATGAACCATCACATCTGGACTTAATGCAGTACTCCAGTTCACAGATATATATATTATTTAGTAGGTTATACAACAAAAAAAATTGTTTATAAATTCCTTTCACATGTAAATTGTGATTTTGCTATGAGGATCTGTTTGGGTATGCCTCACTTGTATGGGCAGCCTGTATGGTGTAGTGGTAAATCACTGTGGCTTTGGTGTGCAGGATCCAGGGGTTGGCACTTGCAAAGGCTGATTATTTTGTTGCTGGGCAAAACAAGTGCTGTTGGATACAGAGTGATTAAAGCACTTTTAAGCAGTTGTAAGCAGGTTTGTGCAATGGTAAGCAATGCTAACTTCTGTTTAAATATTCTTACACTCAATTAGCCTCTAAATTGCTTATCCTGTGTAGGCATTGCTTACCCCCATACAAACAGGCTTAAACCCGCTTACTACTGCTTAAAAGTGCTTACTCCCTCTTACCACCACACTAATTTAGAAAGAAAAGAAACATGTGTCTTGGGAAAGTGGTAGATTTGGACACTTTATACATTTTTTACACTATTTGCTGTATGGCATTGATTTATCATTCATTACACATTATAACTTTGTTTAGTATCCCTGATTCATGTGTACGTATACTGTATGGGGCACTTGTGTTTATCTGTGGATTTTACCACATTATTACAATGACACCTCACATCTGCACTTAATGCAGTACTCCAGTTCACAAATATATGTTATTTAGTATGTTATACAGCAAAACATGTTCATAAATTGCGTTCACATGGAAAATGGAATTTATTTATTTTTATTTTATTTTATTTTACATTTGTTGACCGGGCTAGTCTAACTGGATATATGTCCATTTTCAGTAGAGGACTGGGGAGAAAAGCTCCACATAAAACAAACAGCACATTAAAAATTCAGTTTCAAAACATTAAACTTCAATTAAAGATACTAGTCATACAAAACATGTGCTACAAGATAAATAATCATACGTGATATAAGAAAGTAGAACAAAATAAGACACCCCTTTTTATTTATTTATTTATTTATTTATTTATTTTCCAATCACTGTGGGAAGGAAGTATTCAGAGGGATGAGGGAGATTCCAGAACAAAGTTTTAAGTAAGGAGCAGCAGGAGAGACTAGTTTAAAGAAAACAGAGTTGGGAGAAAATTAGTTGAGGGGTAGTAACTCAGAGCGACAGGGGAGAAGTTCATTATGTCTATCTTGGGTAGAATAAGTCCAGAATAGAGGTAGTGGACTTTAAAGTGACAACTGAGTAGAGGTGGAAAAGCAAAGGAAGAAATAGATGATAATAACAGGATGAGAAAATCTTAGTCTAGGTTATTACAGGGACAACCCTGTACTAGGGTTTACTACAGTGAGGATCAAACCATGAATGACTGCTCACAAAGCAAACACTCTAACCACTGCACTGTTGCAGTACTGCTACTATTGAATGCATCTTGCTATTTACCTTCTTGTGCCATTTAAGCTAAAGTATGCGTAGCTAAGTAATGGACAAACCCACACAGCTACGGTTAAATTTAATCAGTTTGATAAAAAAAAAAAAACTTTCTAGTGTTACTTTCTCTAAGAAGGGACAGGTTTCACTTACTGCTGTGGATTTCTGTGTGCATCTGCACATTTGACAGAAATCCTGGCGTGTTTGCATTGCTATGAGCATAGGGTATCCTACAAATATTCCCATTCTCTCTAACCTGATCAACCCTTATAATAATCTGAGTACCCTACGCTCAGCAAATATGCTACTAGTTGCAACCCTTAAATCCAACAACAAATCTGGCAATTGTCTATTTACTAACTCTGTTGGAAATCATTGGAATAAGCTTCCTAGTAAACTAACATCCCTCACATCTACTCCACTTTTCAAAAATCAATTAAAAACCTTCCTTAACTCACAATGGCTATGCCTATGTACTAATCCCAGCTGAATCTCACATGTCTCTATTAACTTTTTTTCTAATGTTATTAAGTTTCTGTGTTAAACTTCTTTGCTTGAACTGTTTGAATATAGTCCTGTATTGATCTTTGTAAATAGTTAGCTATTTGTTCTTTGCCTACTGCGTTTAATTTTTTTTATGTAATTTAAACATAGGCCTATCTATAAGGGTGTTTTTGTTTTTGCTTAATAACCATTTTGTATAACCACTTTTGAAGCTATCCTCTGATGTCTTATATTCTTATGTACATTATTTACTATATACCTAATGTGGAGCTTATGTACATTATTTGCTATATAACTAATGTGGAGCTTTTCTTCCCGGGCCTCTACTGAAAATGGACATATATTCAGTTAGACTAGCCTGGTCAACAAATGTAAAATAAATAATAAATAAATAAATAAATAAATAAATAAATAAATAAATAAAGTGGGGTTTGACCTCTGCAATGGCTGTGGGTGTGTTTTGTCCTGCAACATGTCATGTTTGTACACTAACAGTCCCACTTTGGGCATTTGAAGAGGTGGCAACCCCCTATGAGCATTCTCGCTCATTGTAATTGCTGAACAGCAACTCTTGAGTGCAGGGGTGTGTATATTGTGAGAGCTCTGCTCTCAGATACACCACCTGCACTCATCCACACTCCATGTCCGTTTAGGAGCAGAGGCAGTGCGGCTTCATAACTATGCATGGAGCGCTGCCGTGCTGCTCTTAAATGATCGTTTCCATGCAGGAATAAGCTGTTCCTGCACAGAAGTTTACTGAATCCCGGTGATAGTTTTAATGAATGTGAGCATGTTATGTTCTCTTTTAATGTGGTGTCCTTGTTCATCTGGATTCCACATGAAACCGGTGTTGAGTTTGTAAGAGAATTTTTGGTTCAGTTCACAAGTCTGTCTAATAATGAATGTAATTTTTGCTGTGAGATGATAGAAATCTTGTTAGAAAATAATTATTTTATTTTCAACAAAACTATTTATAAACAAGTAAGTGGTGTTGCGATGGGTTCTCCTGCTGCCCATCATTTGTGAATATAGTTATGGGATGGTGGGAGCATTTGATATTAGAACTCATCAAAACCCAGTATCAGATTGTTTATTACAAAAGATTTGTTGATGACGTGTTTTTTATTATGAAGAAAGTTGACATTATTGAGTGACTTAAATCAAAAGTCTGTTTTTTTGAAGTTTGTTAAAGGTGATGTGGGTAACAAAGTAAATTTCCTTGATGTAAGTATGAAATAGGAACAAAATGCTGGCAAGTTTGTTAGCAGAATATATAGAAAAAATACATTTACGAATAGTTATCTTCATTTCAACAGCCATCATCCTAGATATATGAAAAACAACATACCAAAAGGACAATTTACAAGAGCTAGTCATATGACTAGTGAAGATCTTGTAGTGTTGCAAGAATTTGAGTTTATCACTCAGTCATTTATGGAGAGAGGGTATGAAGAAAAAAGTTTCAGGGAAATTAGTCTGGTATTAAGTAAAAGAAACGCTCATTATCCCCCCATTTTAAAAGTTTCTTATAATAATCTTGTTTCTGATAATAGGGAACTTCATAAAATGCATTACTGTTTAAACATGATAGTGGGTCTATTCATCAAATTATACAAGATAACTGGAAAATATTGGAAGGGAATCAGGATGTTTTTAAGACAGTTTGGTCACATCCACATTTTGTTTATAAAAATCGACGTAATTTGAAATTTTTGTTTAGTAAGGATGATATGAAACTTAGGAACAGCACAGTCACAATGAACAGGCTGGATGGGATGTACAAGTGTGGATCCTGCAATATGTGCAGGTTCATTTTGGAGAGTTCATTCATTGCTTTGGGTCATTTACCTCATACCATTAAGATACGTGGGTATTTTAATTGTAAGTCTCACGTAGTAGTGTACATAGTGGTCTGCAGTGGATGCACATCATTTTATATAGGGATCACCCCCAGGGAATTATGTATTAAAATGAGAGAACATTTTTATAGTATCAAAAAGAAAGACACTAAAAATGCTTTATTTAGACATACACAGACATGTAGTACATACAAAACATTTCTTTTTTCTATTTTAGAACAAGGATTCAAAGATTTGAGGGGTGGAGATTTTAAGACTTATCTTGAACAAAAGGAAGCTATGTGGCAGATTAGATTCTGACAAAAAAATGGTCTTGATGTCATTAACATCGTGTTTTTTTTTTTTAACTGTAGACTGTATCTGAATAGATATGTTTTTTTTATAACTTTATATTTTTCATTGTGTTTTTAAGAGATAATTGAGCTGTGTTTGCTATGCTGTGTTTTTATTGGTTAACATTAGTATTTAAACTGGTTAGAGGTTTATGAGTTGTATTCAGTTTGTTCTTCTGACGAAGTCTTGACGAAACCGTTTAATAAATCTGTTTGTACGCTAAAAGTATGCTTGTTTCTTCTTTGGTCCATTTGATTTCTCTGCTTTGTTTTAGTTGCTTCAGGAACACAGATTTGCTGTTTTCCAAGATATGGGAATGTCAAATTCCATTGTTGCAAATTCAAATGAGCGAATGCACACTAGCATTCACTCGTTTGAATTCGGCATTCCGGGTTCAGATCGCACTATAGTGGAGATCAGGACATGTACCCTTTCCTTCACTATAGTGCAATCTCAGTTAGTATATTAAAGTAGCAGGGGTGTGGGGAGCTGGGGGGGTGCAGAGTGGTTTTCCCCCCTGCATAACGATGTTTGGAGACATTAGGAAATGTCTTCTAACTGTCACTGTTGTGCTGCAGTTCAAAAATGGTCAAATCTGGGTTTCCAGTTAATCATTTTCGACATTTAGATTCTGACACATTTTGAAATTCATTTACAGTCGCACAATACAGCAATCGCACATTACATTTTCAACTAAATGAAGGTAGGTCATGTATATGCATATATATATATATATATATATATATATATATATATATATATATATATATATATATATATATATATATATATATATATATATATATATATATATATATGTATGTATTATAGAAAACAAATAATAGCCTTCAGAAATTGTGGTAGGCTAAATGGCCTGAAATTACATTAATTCTATTACAGCTCATATGGATGTGATTGTATTTGGGCTTTTAAATATTCTCTGAATAGTGTGTTAATAGACTACAATGGAAATTAGCTTCCTTTCTCATATTATTTGTAGAAGAAATAATCACCTGATTATTGAGATAGTAAGATTTTGTGAAAAAAAAGAAATAAATAGTTTCTTCCAATTCAGAATTGATAGGGCATTGGAAGACCTACCTTTGGCTGTTAGAAAGTCTAAATCTGTTTCACTTTAAAAGAGATATTGATACAGTAAACTCTCAGTTAACCGGAACTCAAGCAACCAGAACTCTCAAGCAACCAGAAAAAAAAATTGAAGAAATACAGTACAATTTTTATGTGTTGCACTTTCTGCACCCCCCAGCAGAAACATACCTTATGTTTTTAGAGTTTTAGAGTTTTAAAAAGGAAAACAGGAATAAATCCCCTCTCACCCCAACATGAGAACAAATCAAACCAAACAAATAGTATAGGGTACAGTATTAGTCAGGCCTAGTTTTAATAGTAACTCTCAAGCAACCAGAACCTACAGTTATCCAACAACTACCAATCCCCAGGGGTGCTGGTTAACTGAGAGTTTACTGTATGTTATATGGTACAAATGTGTATATGATCTACTTAATACACAGTAGGGATCATTATAATCTCTCAAGGAGCTCCTGATTCTCTTAAAAACATTGCAAAATTGAAAATCTATTTGAATGCAAATAATGAAAAATGAAATTAATTGATTAGATTGCTTGCTGTGCATTATAAAAATGGTATTAAAATCTTAGATAAAATAGCTACAATCATCACTTTCATTGAAATGTTATTGGATATGTTATGTAGGAAACAGAGTTCTGTGGAAGAGATTAAACCATCAACAGTGCAAGAAAAATAACTGCCCATGCTATAGTAAACACATTCACCTTCCTAGAAGCCAATCTATGCATATCTAAGAATGAAAATGTACGTGTTTTAAGCATAAATAACAGTCAAACTTACACTGACAGTATGGTAGATATATCTGCTGACTACCCTAGAAAACATTAATGAAATTTAAATTAAAAGCTTAAGCTATCACAATGCGTTATAACAATTAATTCTGTTTAAAAAAAATTCCTAAATGCAAGATACAAGCCCCTCTTCGAACTGTACCTACACACATGCACACACACACACACACACACACACACACACACACACACACACACACACACACACACACACACAGTAAGAAGCTGGTATTAGAAAAATGTGTTTGTACCTTTAAATGTGTTCTCAGAATGTTTGAAGTGTGAGAACATTCTTACAGCAGCTAGCAGAATCACAATGTCTTAATTACCAATTCCTGTAGTGTAAATGGGTGTTGTTTTTGGGGTTAAATTCAGAAAGTTAATTCCTCATTGAAGGATAATTGAAAAAGAAAACCTAGAAGTGAATAAGAGTAGGTCCAGCCAGACGTAACATGCAGAGCTATGGATTATACTTCATGGAAGTACCTGTTATAGATTTAAAAGTAGGGCCTGGGCATTAAACTCTACTTGAGGACTATGAGGCCTGCATGCTGGGACTTTATTTATTTATTTATTTATTTAAATTGTTGTTGACAGCCTAGTTGCATATGGTCAATGGCCTCTTTTCAGTGGAGACCCAAAGTGGTATTCATACAAACTAGGGGAACTTGGTCAGGACACAGAGAAACACCATCTCTTTTCAATAAGTGCCATGGGATCTTTTACATCCACCTGAGCTAAAAACAACTTAGGCATATATGGTCCTCAGTTTAATGTCCAGTCCCAAGGATGGTACACTCAGAAGTGTGTCACCCTGCTTATTTTGCACTGCAAGGTCGGTTTTGGAAAATCTATTCAGCTGTCTGGGTTGAGAATAGAGGCCACAGCCTTCTGATCTTCTAGCCCCAAAGGTGAGTGTGGTTTCTGTTGAGCTACTGACACAGCTTGCTGTTTGGTTATAAGGTAGCCTGTTCATTAGAAGGTCTAAATGGACTAGAAATTGTTATATAAATACTGTTTGTTTTAGTTTAGAAATTGCAAAGCCAAGTGGGCTAATATTTTAGTTTGTGGAATTTGAATAAACATATGTTTTTAGATATGTCCTGCCTCCAGTGTCTTCTTGAACTTACAATCTAGGTATATTTATATAGATATATGACTGTATAATGAATGGCTGACATTTTAAATGACTGACACAAAAGATTTATAAAAACTTGATAGCAATTCATTATATCAACAGCACAAATGAACTTACTCAATACATCAAAAAATGGAAACACATTTCCTTTTCCAATGTACTACCTATAACCCTACCAACCATATATCACAAATTTTCGAATAACGGTACTGTTACATAATGTTTTTCCTTTAAGGTTAGGTGCGAGTTAGGGTTGGGGTTAACAGACATTACTACGATGGGAGGGGGAAATAACAGATTGTAATGGGCATGGGAGGGGCGACTTGGTGTAACAGAAGGGATGACTTCTTTTGCTAGTATTTTTCCAACTGCACTTATGCTACCTTGCGAGGTATTAGGCTTACCCATTATTTGGTGGTTGGCACTAGCAATTATTTAGGATGGTACAAAGATATGACTAATGTACTGAGTTTCTTTACAAAATAATGTGATAACCTGATGGATCTAAGGGATGAATTAGAGTTAGTTGTGTCAGTCCAAGTTGATGACTATATGTTATATAATGGCTTCTTTGATTTATTTTGAATTTGTTAAGCTGATGTGGTGAGGCATGATGTTTTTGCAAGATTTGATGTTAAGCAACAAACAGTTTAATCATTGCCTTTATTGTTTTTCATTTTCCTAAGAGTTTAGCTATTAGATGAACATGGGGACATAAGAACATACTAACTATGCTAGGCAAGCAATCACAAAGTTTATAAGATGCCTAGTTATGTATTATACACATATAAGTAAACACACTTAAAACGTGTGCTTTCATCATCTACTAAATTAGTTTATGGCAAATGCATTGATTATGCACAAGTGGATCCATGTACTTTACATTATACATGTAATCTTTGATTTTCCATGGTTGGCTTCTTTCAAAGTGGATGCTACCTAGGATCATAGGAGGTTACTAGGCTATCGACCTGAAGGTCATTTTAAGCCTAGCCATTTCATCCCAATGTAATACCATAGATACTTTAGTCAGTACCCAAGATTGTATTTAGTAATGACTGGCCATGCCCAGGAGGGTTATGGAGTCTGTCATTGGTATAGATTTATGGTGCTCCATCCACACATCTAGGTTCCTTTTGAACAATGTCATAGAGGTGCCCTGCCTAACATGAGCTGTCAACCTATTCCAAAGACACGGCAGTCACTGGGAGACAAATCTGTCCCTCCAAAACATCCTAATCAAGTCACAGGCCATATGTTGGTCCCTGGAATGGGTAGGTCTAGTCCTGTTTGATTTATAGATGTGCAGCAAATTCATTAGGTTTGCATCAGAGATTGCTTTGTACACCAGGCATAAGTCTCCCCTAAGAAGACTATATGATACTGAGAATAGTGACACAGACTTTAGTCGGTCTGAGTAAGGCATGTGCTGGAGTCCCTTGATCTTTATATTTAGAAACCTCTGAAGTCTCTCCCATTGCTGCAGATACTTTGCATGGTACATGCCAAAAGGTCTGTTATACTCAATTATGTGCCTGATTGGTGATGAGTATAGAGGGGTTATAATCTCCTTTGCTCTAAAGATGATGCCTTTCCAAATCAAGTGTGCTATGTAGAAAGTCTTCCTTCCTACAGTAGACACATGGTGGTCAAAGTTAAGGTTGCAGTCTACTTGTAATCCCAGATATCTTATTGCTTTGTAGGTACATAGGGTATTGTTGTTAATTTGATAGTGTGAAGGGGAATTGTTTTTACTGAAGGGAATGATGATGAGTTTTTTTGCATTCAGTTTGGGACCATGACTAAGGCATCAGTCTTTGGTCTGCATAACACCCTGCTGAAATATACTGACCTTGTTTGGGGATTCAATAATTTCACCCAGTTTGCAGTCATCCACAAACTTGGTCAGCCACAGCCTCTTAGTTTTGGTCTGAACTTCTGAGAAGTATATACCAAGCAAAAAGGGGCCCTGCACTGACCCTTGTGGCACCCTGCTGGTGACAGATCTGATGGTTGATGTGGAGTCACCCACTTTGATAGTGTGTGACCAGTTTGTGAGCCAGTTGTCAATCCATCTTACAACAAAGGGGTTTGCATTCAGTTTGCTAGGTTTATCAGTGATACTTGAGTGTGGGATTGTGTTAAAGGCCTTTGCCAAGTTGAGATATGTTGTGTGCACAGATTTGCCCTTGTCAATGGCCCTGGTCACATTTTCAAAGACATTTACCAGGTTTAACAAGCAGGATCTGCCCTTGACAAAGCCAAATTGGGTCACATCCAGGGTGTGGAGGTGCCTATGTCTTTATTTATGAGGTCCATGATGATATATTCCATGGCTTTACAGATGAGGCTGGTTAGACTTATGGGTCTATAATTCCCTGGGTCTGTTGCTAAGCCACCCTCCTGGAGGGGAATAACTGTTGCTGTTCTCCATTCCACATGAACAAAGCCAGTGGTAGGCTGTGATTTAATAGGGTACTTATGGTGATGCTAGTCCATGTTTTACTTAGTTTAGAAGACAGCCTGGGATGCTGTCTGGTCCCACAGAGGCTGTGTTTTTTTGCCTTAGAAAAGGCTTGAATGACCTGCTCTTCTGATATGTAAGGTGGGGGGAAACTGGGGGCAAAGTTTTTGATAAGCTTGGAGGGGATAAGGGAGTGAAATTTTCACCAAATCTGTCTGCAAGCAGGTTTGCTATCTCTGCATGGATCAGTGTGTGTGATACCGTTAGCCACTAGTTTGGCACATGCTTGGGTCCTACCTTTTAGACTACATATGTAGCTATAAAAGGTCTTATGATTATCCTTGGCTGTGATTGCTAAGTTTTTCTCAAATGTATCCTTAGAGGATTAGACATGTTGTCTTCTTTACCTGTTGAGGCTGAGGAGAGTACTTTTCCATTGTTGGGGCCTCACGTTAGCTTTCTTAGACAGGAAATTTTTGCATTTGTTGTACAGTTTGTTGATGCTGGATGCCCACCAGGGTGGCATTTTTACTTGGGGCTCTGGCTTTGAATCTCTTTGGAAGAGCTGAGTTTATACACTTACACAAGTGATTGTACAGGGCTTTAGTGTAAGCTTTGGTGTCGTTACAACTTCCTGCAGGAGGTGGAGCTAGGAATGCATTTATACCTTATCCTATGAGGGTATAGTTTACTTCGATGAAGTTTTTTAGTCTGACTTCACCCTTTGTGAGTTCTGGTGTTAGTGCCAATTTGAAGCTGACTGATTTGTGGTCAGATTTAACTAATGAGGGCCGACAATTGCAGTGGTGCATCTGTTTCTCATGTTAATGAGGACCAGATAGAGCATGTTTGTTCCTCTTGTTGGGGTTTGAACAATTTGTTCTAGGGTATTTGAGTTAACAAAGTCAAGGAACTTTTTGCATGAGTGAGTTAGGGCTAGAGTAGATTTTCTAATTGATGGTGGGATAATTGAAACCCCCCATGACCAGAGTGTTTGGCAATATTTGGATTGACTCCAGTTTGGTAAAGCAGGCCTTGGGTGCATCATGATCCATGCAGGGGTATCTATAACTAGCTATGACTTGAATGGGTGTCTTACCCACAGTAATCTGAACTTGGAGTAACTCCATGGAGTTGTCCAATCTATTTGAGGTGAATTTATCTCTAATACAGATAGAAACACCACCTCCTTTGGTTCTCACAAGTTTGTTTTGCAGTCTGAAAGTGTGGAAAGATTGGGCATTGCAAGGCTGGGGTACTGAGGTCTTGAACCAGGTTTCTGTGACTAAACAGATAACTACATCCTCCAGTGATGGAAGTGCTTTCAGGGTGTGCAGTTTTTGGTTTAAGCTCCTAGCGCTTAGCAGCATAACCCTTATTTTGCTATGGTTGGTAATTTTCACATTGGCAATTTTGTTTTTGAGACCTTGCCTAAAAAGGCACTATGGGGGAGGAAAGACACTTTGCCAGCAGCCGAAAGACTAGAGGTGCCAGGTAAAAATCATCACTGACAAAGCAATGAGGTTTGTCAACCATGTTATCCCAGGCTGACAGAAGCTGGATCCTCTTTGAATTACACCAAAAACTAAGCCAATTATTGAACTCAATCATTTTTTGTTTATACTGTGGCATCATTCTAGGTTAGGGTAATATGTTGCTCAAGGCTAGGAACATACCTTTCGGGGACACATACTCAAACAGCTCAGTCATGTCTCTCGTCATATAGTCCAGTGAGGTACATCTCAGGTTGTTCACTCCAATGTGAGCTATGACTGAGTCATAATAGTACTTGTTGCCAAGACACCTCACTGCATACATGATCGGATGAATCCTGGCACCAGACAGGCAGCTGACCGTGACTTTCTCCTTACCTAACCTGGTAAATGGGCATCTGTGTGTCTCACTATGGAGTCCCAATGACAAAGAAATTTGGTGTTACACCTTAAGGGCTTGGTAGGTGAAACACTGGTGTTGCTATGTGTCTTGGGTGCTGTTTAAACTATGTTAGTTGTTGCAGTTTTTTTGTTTTGGAGGTCTCTTATGTTTTGGTAAGTTTTCTAAGAAAACCTCCATGTATGTTGATTTATGTGTTGGATGTGTACTACGTGTATGAATAGTGGTATTGTGTGCATGAGTAGTTGTAGGTAAGTTGACAACCTCTTCAGTGTTACTGTTTTGAGTGCGAGAGAGCAGGGATTCAAGATTCTTGGTATAGATACATCTCTTGCACTCTGTACTAGAGTGAGCTATTTGTAGAGGTTTGTCGGTGTACATGAGGTAGTTGCTGCACTGTCTCAGGAGACTCAAGTCAACAAGGCTGGCAGGAGAAACAAGGGTAGCCCAACTGTCCATAATGCTAGGTTTGAAGAACTATCACAAAGGGGGTGCTTTCAGGACTGATCTAGGAGGTGTTCTGTAGATGGGTATTTCTGATGGAATTTTTGGCTGGTGGTTTAATAGGTCACAGCTCACTAGCAATACTTCTTAGACCAGAGATGTACTAAAGATGAGGATTACACTAGTGTACTACGGCTGTACCTAAGGGAAAAATTCTCAAAATTATCTGTCAGGCTATGGCGCACAATTGTGCTGCAGTGGGAGGGTGCTGCACCATACACAAACAAGCAGAAACCCACTCAAATGTAGGGCTTAAATACCAGAAGTTAAAAACTTAAAAAAACTCAAATGAACCAATGAGGGTGTTTACTCCAAGCCCTAGGAAGTCCTTGATTTCACTTCTGAGTGAAGCAAAATGGAGGCCATTTCTGCTGCAAGTACTGCAGCTAGTGTTTCTGTTCCTCCTGTTGTTTCTTCTGCTTTGCCTAGTATTACTGATTCACAGTCTCCTTTTTATTTAACAACTTTATCTGTGTCTCAAACTTCTTCACAGGCTTCAGCTGTGTTGCACGTCTCTGGTAATTTGCCTGTGCCTGATTGGTGAGATGAAATGGAGCTTCAGGACGGTTCTTTGGCTTCTGCTGTTTCTTTTTCTGCTGTTTTGGCTCCTCATACAGCTCTGCTGGTTACTTCTGCTGGTGTTGTGTCTTCTGTTGCTTCTTCAGTTGTTTCCCAGGCCATGTCTTATGCTGGTGTGATGAAAATGGCAGTTTCTGCTTCTGGGAATCAGCCTAGATCTCTGAGGCAGTCCAGGATTGTTTTCTAAGCCTTTGGTTCATCTTAAGTCTGTTTCAGGTCAGCCTCTTTCATGTAAGTTTATTTGGCATTCTTTATTGAAACTATTATCTGTGTCTGTTCAGTCTTTGTGTGCTGTTATTCATTGGGAAGGGATGCTTTGTCTCTGTCTGTTCAGTCTTTGTGTGCTATTATTCACTGGGGAGGGATGCTTTGTCTCTGTCTGTTCAGTCTTTGTGTGCTATTATTCACTGGGGAGGGATGCTTTTGCTGATGTTTATTTTGAAGAGCAGGGGCTGCTTCTACTTTCGTTTCTCATTTTGCTCCACATAAACTTCAGCAGCCTTGGTCTGATTTTGTGCTTTCTGAAGTAGATATTTCTTATAAGCGTAAACTTATTTTGTATTTTTGTTCTATTTATGTTAAGGAAGCACAAGTTAGGGAGCATTTACTTTCTTGGTGTGATGATGTTTTTTTCTATTAAGAAATCATTTGATTCTGTTGCTGGTGGTGTTTGGGATGGGTTGTGGGAGGCCTGGGTGGTTTTCCTTGATTCTGCTGTTTCCCATTTGCCTGGTGTTTGTTTGTTGTCTGATCAGAGAGGCATTTGGAGATATGCAGTACAGCCTAAGTCACAGCCTAAGTCCTGCTTTTTTGTGGTGATTTTTTTCACTTGGTGTCTGATTGTCCTTCTAGGAAATGCACTCATTGTGGTTCCACAGTTCATTTTGCTAGAGCTTATCCACAGTGGTGCCATTCATGTTCTTGTTTTCATGTTGATTCTGTTTGTCCTGCTGTACTTTCTGTGTTACCCATTTTCACTGAGTCTTCTCAGACTTTACTTTCTGATGTTTCTGCTTCTGTTTCTGCTGCTGGTCCTGTGGAGTCTTCCCCAGTGCAGGCTGTTGTCTCTGTCCATTGTCCCTCCCTCCTTTTTCTGTCTCTATTCTGACTTGTTTCCTCTCTGGAGGGGTGTGTTCTTCCTTCTTTGCCTTCTATTCCACCTTGTCCTGTTTTTGTTGCTTTTGGTTCTCATTCTACAGTGCCTCTTTCTCCTGTTGTTTCTGTTGTCCCTGCTGGTATTGATATGTTAGAGTCTAATAGGAAATTACTTGGTACATCTGGTCCCTCCTCTACTGGTGATGGTATTACTTCTAAGGATACTGTTTGCCATGAAGCTGATTTGTGTACTGATACAGATGAGTCTCAGCAGTGGACCTCAGCTTCTAGGTGCAGACATCTTAGAAACAAGCATAATAGGAAGGGATCTGAAGGGGTTCCTTGTCTTGGTTTGTTTGTTTGTGTCTTTTGGCTTTTCCCAGTTAGGGGTCGCCACAGCGAAACTCCGGTCCGCTAATGATTGGCAGTAGATTTTTACGTACTGGCTTGCCAGGCCTAATGCACAACCTTCAACAAAGGAATGCCCATTCACGCATGTCACTACACAGAAGACACTCTAACTGATAATCGAACGGGCAACGTCTAACTGTGAGGTGACAATGCTACCGCAGCACCACCACCGCAGTCTGGGTTCCTTGTCTTGGTACCGATGGCTAATTTGTCTTTGACTTTTTGTAATATTAATAGTATGGTGTCATTGCCGCACTGTTTGACTGTCTTTTCATGGGTTTCTGCCTTACACTCTGATGTTCCTGGGTTTCTGCCTTACACTCTGATATTGTTTGTCTGTTAGATGTGGGTAGGCTTTCCTCTGTTCATTGTTCCCAAAGGGAAACTTTGTTCAGGGATGAGGTGTGTGACAGCCTCTCTTTTCCCAGGTCCAGCAATCGAAAAGCCTCAATCCTCATCACCTCTGCTCATCCCTTTGAAAATTCTTTGTTTAAACATAAACATTTAATCAGTTATATTAACAGTGTTGATATATTTTAACACAAGCATCTGTACAAGTCAGTGTGATAGCCAAAGACACAAACCCATCCACAAAACTCCAGATAACTACACTGGCACATGCCACACATGTGCTACCCCATTCTTTCTTGCACAGATGGCAGTACCTCACATTGTCATATCTCTCCCACTCTTTGAAGAGTCAAGCTAGTTTTTCAAGTGACTCTGAAAAAAAAAACATTGCTTGAGAGAAATGGGCCTGTTTGGGAACAGATTAACCCATACCCTGTCTTGAGAGTCATCTGCATTGGCATTGCTGACCCCACTATGGTGATTCACTGACATGTCATATGCCTGCAATCCTAGGCTCCACCTTAATAATGTGGCATTTTTCTGGCTGACTCTATGTAGCCATGTTAATGGATTGTGGTCTGTAACCACAGTAAATTTCCTTCCTTACAGATAAGGATGAAGTTTCTGCAGTGCCCATACTATGGGTAGACATTCTTTTTCAACAGCTGCATAACATTCCTCCTCGGGTTGGAGTCTATGGCAGAGATAAACAACTGGGTACTCTTCTCCCTTTGAGAAAACTTGGCTGAGTACAGCCCCCACCCCATGGTTTGAAGCATCCACCTGCACAAGAAATTCTTTGCTGTAATCTGGACTACTAGCTAACACAGAGGGTCCTCCCAAAGCCCCTTTAAGGTTTTGAATACCTGCTCACAGGCTGAGGTCCACACTACCTTATCTGGCCTGTTTATCCTTGTTGGATCTGTAAGAGGAGCAGCTATTGTACTATAATTGGGAACAAACATTCTATAGTACTCCAAGAATGCCCTCAAATAGTTTTTGGTAACAGGGGCAGGCACACCTGAATAGCTTCCACTTTGGCAGGTTCTGGTTTAATCTTATTGTGACACCCCTGCACTGGCCCAGTAATAAAGAAGCCTCAGTTCTCACCACTGGCAACAGCTAGAGGATATACACACTGGGAGGATAACAACTACACACACACACTGTAAAGTGCAATTTCTCTTCAGAGCACACAGAGATAACAGTCAGTCTGGGGCTAGTGTCCCCCTCTTTCTCCAGATCACCAATAAGACTCCCCACTGGCACAGCTATAGGGTTGAGATCTCAGCTGAGTGGTCAAGCCAAAACCTCTAGCAACCTCTCTGTCCAACCAGTGCCATGTGTCCCTCCCCAAGTAGCTGACATACACACACTTTGAGATATGATTTACACACACACACACACACACACACACACACACACACACACACACACACACACACACACACACACACATGGGAAAGGCTGGTAGAGATTTATTAGCTATGCCCCCTTCTGCCCAGACTATAAGGTAGTTATCACTGCCACCAACAACTCTTATCAGCTACTCTAGGCCCTTAACAAAGGGTGTCTAATCCTACTGTGTATTATTACTAAAAATCCAAATGGTAGTCTGACCAAGACTTGCAAGACTATTTTAGGAGTGGCCTGTACAGTGTCACCAAATACATATCCAAGTAGAGCTTAAATATGTCTTACAAATATCAGCCACAGAGATAGGTTTAAATATATTTAATAATAAATAATAAAAGAACAAGACAATTCTCAGTACACAAACACAGGAACTTCAGAGTTCAAAATCACAGGAAATATTTTAAAACAACATTGCAGGACAGTCTCAATAAATACAGAAAACATCTAAACTAATCTTTACTATATTCTTAACTATATCTAAGAGAAATTACTGTACCCTAGTTACTTACTATTAGCAAGACAAGTGAAGTCGGAGGATGATGAGTGGAAGTTCTTGCTAGTTCCAAGACAAAATACAAAATGCACAGTCTCTCTCTGAGAGAGTTCTTACATTAATATCAAATATTACTGCTGGGTTAGCTTGGATGACATCATTTTTTGTCACCTGATTTCAGTTGCCAGACTAAACAGATTTCAACAGAATTTAACATATCTTTGAGAGAAATACATATCTCTCAGATCTTCACTGTTGGTAGAAGACATAAAATAATAAAACACAAAACAATGCAAAAGGCACCTTAGTTCTTAGACATCCTGTCTCTTTTCTGTATTGAAACATGTATGACACAGTCATAAAACACTCTAATTTCAATTTATTTTCTTGACGTTTTGCAAGTTAACTCTGTATGCCCCCTCTTCTGTTATTAAAACATACATTTGCACAGGTATATAGATTATATAAATGTCTGTTCTTTTCAAGTAGGGTACATTATGCACACATCCTTGAAGCTAAGTACTGTAAAAATCCTGTTCAACGCACACTTCTGTACCAGTAGTTTAATATACACATAACATATAGTTATCTAACATTTGTAAGACAAGCATATGAATCATGTTGATATTCACAAATGACATATGATTATTTACAAAATTCCAGATAGCTGGGCTGGCAGCCTGACATCACCCCCCCGAAAACTCAAGGTAGTTTTTGAGTGACCCTTGAGAAACATTGCTTGAGAGGGCTGAGCCTATCTGGGAATACCTTACCTCATTCCCTGTCTTGAGATTCCAGCTGCCTTTACATTGCTGCCCCCAGTACAGTGCTGCACTGTCCCATCATATGGCTGCAACCCTAGGTCCAGCATTGTAATTTTGGATTTTCCTGGCTGGCTCCCTATAGCCATAGATGCCCCTCAGACTCCTCCTGCCTTGTACTGCAAATACTTAGCCCAAGGGTTGCCCTATCATGGTAAGGTTTCCTCATGTTAACATGGTACAATCTGTTCCCCTGCCTCATGCCTAGCAGTTCTACTATGTACTTAACATCACTGACCTTATTTACCACTTTGTAGTGTCCCTTCCAAGTTGCTTGGAGCTTGTTGTTTCTGACAGGAGTGAAAACAATTACCTGTTTCCCTACTCTCTCTAGCTTGAGCATTCCTGTCATAACAGACCTTTTTCTGCTGTTGGGTTTCTGCCAGGTTCTCCTCGACCAAGCCCATGAGTTCCCTGAACCTTGTCCTGAGGTTTAGGACATATACCACAACAGACTCCTTGTGGGATTCACACTCACCCTCCACTCATGTTGAATTAAATCTAGAAGTCCCCTTACCCTATGCCCATACAGCAACTCAAAGAGTGAAAAACCTGTGGTTTCCTGGGGCACCTCTCTGTAAGCAAACAACAGATGGGGCAAACATTTGTCCTACTCCCTCTTAAACTGGTCTGCAAATGCATGTAGCATGGACTTGTGTAGAGTTTAATCTCTCAACAAGACCATTAGTCTGGGAATGGTAGGGGCTGGTCTTTAGGTGCTTCACCCCACAGTACTTCCACAGACAAGCCAGCAGGTTTGACATGAAATTGGCACCTCTGTCAGTTAGTATTTCTTTCAGAAAACCTACCCTGCTGACAAACTCTAACAAAGCATTTGCCACCTTCTCTGCCTTGATGGAGGACAGAGCCACAACTTCAGGGTATCTAGTAGCATAACCTACTACCATCAGGATATACCTCTTCCCTGTGAACTTTGGGTACTCAGCGGCCCCACAATACAGATAGCTACCCTCTGAAATGGCTTCTCAATCACAGGCAAAGGCATCAACAGAGCTTTGACCTTGTCCCTTGCCTTGCCTATCTTTTGGCACTGCTCACAGATCTTAGTATCCTGTTACATCTTTTGCAATCCCAGACCAATAAAAGTTCTGCATAATACGTCTCTCTGTATGCTTTATGCCTATATGACCTGCAAAAGGAATGTCATGGGCTATGACTAGGAATGCCAGATGGTAGGCTCTGGGCACTACCAACTGCTGTATTCTCTCACCCTCTAGCCCTCCCTAAGGGGTACATGTTCTATACAGTAACCCTTTGCTCCAGTATACAGGCTCCTCTTTTCCTTGAGCATCAGGTGTTTCCTTAGCTACTTCATTCAAACTTCATAAAGTAGGATCCGAAAGATGAGCCTGTCTCAACTCTTCCTTTGTGACTCCTCCCAGCTCCCCTTCCACAGGAAGCCTAGTATCTTCTGACAGCAGTGCCTCACTGTCAGCCTGGGTACTACCACTCACCACTGTCCTTACAGTCACCCTTGTCCATGGGAACATCAGTATCTGCCAGCAGCTGTTGCTCACTTTCAGGCTCACTGCTATAGTGTAGCTCCTTCCCTGAAATAACCACATGACCAGCCTCAGCTTCAGATGTGGGATCTGTCTGTGTCTCCCCAGGCTACCAGACCTACATGCCTGTCTCCAACCCTGACTGCATGTAACAGCATGCACACAAGGTACTGCATTATCAAAATCATTTCCTATCAAGACATCTGCAGGAATATCCTCAAACACAGCTACCAGGTTGCTTCCTTTTCCATCCTTCCAGTCAAGATGAACCCTGGCTAAAGGTATTTGGAATGGCATCCTTCCTAAAGCTCTGATTGAAGTGGACTGCCCAAGCAAGTACTGCTCCTCTTTAATCACTGCAAGCTTCACAATGGTTATGTCAGAAGCTGTCTCTCTTAGCAGAGGCCTGTCTTCCATCCAGTAAGATAGGATACAAACTCTGGTGATAGTTTGGTACCCTGTTGTCTCCAGACAGCTTACTACTGGCACACTGTTATTCCCACTTGCCGGCTTCCTCACCTTTTGTTTACCACCTTGCTTCAGTGGATATTTGTATGCTACATGGCCCTTCTGTTTACATTTAAAACATATATCTCCTAATCCTGGCTGTATACATGAACTAGTGGCTTCCCTGTTACTGGTAAATTATGTTGGGGTAATTTATCTGCCAACAGTGGGGTCCCTTATGTCCATGTGCAGCACTGGGTATCCCCTTCTTGTTCAGTGATGCCCTGCTAAGTAGAGATCCCCTTTTCTCCCCACCTCATCCACAGAGTTTCACTACCAGTCTGCCAACCAGATTCTCATGTCCTTAGGCACAGTACTAAGGGCTTGTTCCCTCACCAAAATGTCTGCCAGTCTTTCAAAAGTGGTGACTTGACATCCACTCACCTACCTATGAAAATAAGTGTTTAATTCAGCAATATAATCACATACACTTTCATCTGTCTTGTGTCTATGCTCACAAAACTTTTTTCTGTAAGCTTCAGGTGTTAAATTTATAACAGTTAATAAACATTGTTTTACTCTATCATAGTTTAAACAACCAGTATCAGACAATTTGGAAACAACAGTTGCAGCTTTACCATAGAGTAAGGAAGTCAGGAACTGTAACCAGAGCTCGTGGTCAACATTATACTGTTTACATACTCTTTCAAATATATGGATAAAACTATCAGGCATCCCTCTCTGGAAACTGTGGAAGAAATTTATTGACTTTTGTTGCTTCTGGAGTCTGGTTATATGTTGTCATTGCTCTTCTTTTTCTTCAGACTCCAATAGCCGCAGTCTTTCATTTTCTTCGATCTCCAAATGCCACAGTCTTTCTTTGGTCTCAAAACATTTGGCCTCCAGTTGATGATGCTTATTGTTTTCTTTAGCCTCATGTTGATGCTGCTTTTCCTTTTCTTCAGCCTCCAAATGTTGCAGTCTCTCTTTAGATTCCAGTTCATGCTGATGCTGCTTTTATTTTTCTTCAGCCTCCAGACACTGCAGTTTATCTTCGGACTACAAACCTTTGGTCTCCAGTTCAAGTCTCTTTAACTCCAGATGGATTTTTAAGTCCTCTGAGGAAAAGGTGAACTGTCCTGTTTCTGAAGACTGCATATCCCCAACATCAGACTGGTTGCCTTCCTGGTCACTGGTCCATGCTGCAGCTGAGATTAATGCAAAAATCATTTCCTCTTTAGTCTAGTTAGCATGTACCAGTCATTTGGCTTTGCATACATTGAACAGCTGGTTCTTTGTCAGCTTACCAATCCTCTGTTGACAGCTCTTCCTGCTTTCCCCTGGCAAAACTAAACTAAACTAAACTAAACTAAAAAATAAATAAAGTGCTATGAAAATGAAACTCCGAATGTTTACCTTGTGGTTGTTGAGAGCACACCCACCTTCACTTACAACTGCCCACAGGCTACTGAAGTTCAATTAATATCCCACCACTACCAGCAGTATGTGATGGCCTCTCTTTACCCTGGACCAGCAATCAAGGAGCCTCAGTCCTCACATCCATCACCAATGAGATATGGTCAGTAAGAGCAGGAATGGGTTTACACAGTATTTTCAGATGTAGCTCTCTGCATCAAGCACAATTTCCCCCAAAAGCACACAGGGAGCACACTCCAGACCTGGAACTGGACTTTCTTTCTCTCCATATCTCAAAGAACACCCACTTTGAAGCACTGTGTCCCAGTTCCAAGTAGCTGACAGACCCACACCTGGGTATTTGATTTTCACACACACACAATCCTGGGAAAGGCTAGTACATATTTACTTACTGTACCCCTTTTGACCAGAATATAAGGCAAATGCTGCCACCAGTCAACCACTCTCAGGCTCTTACAAGGGTATCCAATTATACTGAGTAAAATCAATACCAACATAAATGGTAGTGTGTAACCAAAGCAGCCAGGGTGTTCAGAGTAGCCAAGGCATCACTAAAATAAGCACAAGTACTTTCAAGATGCTAAAAGTATTCTCTAAAAGACCAGTCACAATAGATGGTATAAAAATATTTAACAATAAATAATAAAACAGAAAACATAAGAATACTAAATATCTAAGTACAACAAACACCAGAGCTTCAATCACAGGAGAAATAAAAATAACACAGTTGGTCAGATTCAAACAGATACAGAAAAAACACTATTTAACTAATCTCACTGTACTTCCTAACTGTCTAAAGAATAAATGTTCCTTATCTAACTTAATAAATACAGCAAGGCAAGATTAGATGCTTAGATGCTTACTTCCACAAGGCAAGGTGATGAGCTTCTAACAAACTAAACTGAATAACAACTATATAGATATTTTACATTAGGTTCCAAAGAAAACAAAACAAGCTGCTGTGAGAGTTCCATCCTCTCAGTGCTAGTTATAGAATGACATCACATTTGATCACCTGACTCTGGTACAGTACACATTCAGAGCTTTGCTAAAAACTGTCACAGTATCTGAAAGCTATAGAACAATTTCAAAAACCTCTACTCTTCCCTTCTAGAATTCTTTGTTCAAACATAAACATTTAATCAGTTATAGTAACACTGTTGATACATTTTTAACGTAAGCATTTGTATAAGTCAGTGTGACAGCCAAATGACACAAATGACACAAAATCATCCACACAACTCCAGCTAACTATGATGGCACATGCCTCACATGCACTGTATCATTTTCCCTGGCACAGTTGGCAGTACCTCCCATCATCACAGGCTGGTTTGGTCTTTAGGGACAAATTATAGATCTGGTATTGGGTTACTGTATCATAAATCTGTTGTGGTTGTTAGAGATGTTATTCATGTTTTTCCTGGTATGCGTATGGTGGTGGATTTGTTGTGTAGGCATTCTTTTGTATTTTTAGTGATTGTTTATGCTTTTATTCCAGTGTCTGAGTGTAATTTATTATTTCAGCTTTTGCAACCTTATTTTTTAATTGACTACCCTATTCTTTTTTTTGGTGACTTTAACTTGGTACGTTATCAGGGTGTTCTAGGGTCAGACATGCCTCTCTTACTGTATGTAGTCCTCCTGCCTTTATTTACTCTAATGGGGCTGCTTGCACCCAAGTTGATTACTTTTTTGTTCTCCTCCCTTTGAAGTGGTATCTTCTTCCTTGTCTTTTCTGCCTTTTACTGATCATCTCACTTTGTCCTTTTCCTTTGGGGGTTTTGTGTAAGGATGGGGGTGGGTCTTTCTCATTTTACTGCTCCTTGGACTTTTACTTCTGCCTGGCAAGATGTCATTACTGAGTTATGGCATAATCATTTTGCTTTGTTGCCTTTTTATTCCTCTTTCTTCTTGGTAGTTGGCCTTTAAAGATAAGTTTGTGTCCCATTATTCTTGGTTTGCCCACTCTTGGTATTTCCTTTTTAAGGATACTTCCAACTTTCTTTATGCTGCTTTCCAGTCTGCTATGCACCATGCACCTGCCAGTGCACTTCAATACCTCTGTGAGTTGCATTTATATACCCTTGCTAGGGTGAGAGTGGTTGTTTGGAACATAGTCCATTCTTTAAAAAGGGAGGGGTGAGGAGTTTCTCCCTTATGTTGTTAAATGTACTCTTAGGAAGGAGACCTTTATTGACAGTTTGTTCCCCTCTTCGGGTGATGTTGTTACCACTAAGGAGGGTATTCTGCAAGAAGTTGATTCTTATTGTCCACTTTGCATGGTGGTAAACCTCTTTCTGTGGAATCTTGGTCTATACCTGTGATGTCTGCTGTTTTTAGGGCAGCTTTTGATGCCCCTATTACTTTATTTGAAGTTTGAAGGGCTATTGCTTCTTGCAAGGTTGATACTGCCCCAGGGTTGGATGGTCTTTCTTACCATTTTTACTGCTCTCTCTCAGTTGTCTTTACTGGTGTGATTGTTTAATGAGTGGTTTTGTCATGATTTTCCCATCCTAGTTTGTTATGGATAGCCCTTAACTCTTTCACTACAATGAAGCTCAGAATGTTTGCACTGTGACTTCCAGTGGGTGGAGCCTAAGCCTTTTGTCAGAATCAAATTACATCCTCACATTTCAAACAAATGTTCATATCAGATTCTAGGTCTTAAACCAAATTTTATAAGTCACAGTAAACACAGTAAGTATTATGTTTGTAATATTTTATAAACAACTTGCAATATAACAACCACTGAAGTTACACACATACTGTCAGCAGCATTTTATTCATCTAGCTGAGAGCATTCATATAAGGTGAAAGAGTTCTGTGTGTGCTACTTGGTTGTTGAGATATTTATTAAAATGTGAAAATTATATCTATATAAATTAATATCATAAAAACTGTTTGTCTGCACTAGACAGAAGTCAAATATTAATGCAGTTGAGTTTGCCATTGTGTAAGCTTTAAGATGAAATCTTTTAAAATCTTGTACATAGCATGGTTTTGAAATTATTGATGCAAATATGAATGAGCAATATTTGACACATAGAGGTGGAGTAGAAGTTAACTGCAGATGCACCTGGAGCAGGCATCATTTGGATGTAATGAGTTAAGTTCCTTTGGAAAAAGGGTGACCGCAGGGTCTTTTCTAACTGACATCTGTTTCTCTTTGCAGTACTGATTATAAGTTGTTTTGAAAGATCTTGCAATTAGGTCTGTAGTCAAAGATGCAATATTTGTTGGACCCTGGGGTCTATGGTATTTCTGGTATGCCTATGCAAGATTTGTTGCTTTTGTTGAAATTTCTTGCCCCCTTTGTTCATGCTTCTGATTCTGCTTTGCTGCTCTCTTGTGACCCGACTAAAGCATTCAACAATGTTAGTTATTCAGCCTTGTTAGCCATCTTAGGGGCTTATGGATTGGGTCCTCTTTTTCTTCACTGTATTACTTCCATATATTTGGCTTCTGTTATTGTTCCTGTGGTTAATGGCTGGATGGGAGCTGAAGGTGAGGGACGAATGAGGTACATCAAGGTTATCCCTTGAGCAGTTACTCAGGTGATGGGTGCTGTGTTTTTTAAGGTGAGGGTGCACTTTTCTTTGTCTCCTTTGTCTCCGTTTTCTTTATGGTGCCTCACTTTCTGTCTTACACAGATGATGTTACTATTGTTGCTGAGTTTTCTCCTGGTTTTTTTTGCTCTATTTGCAGTATTTTCCTTTTGTTTTTTTGTTTTTTTTTCTTTTTTTTTTCTTTTCATTTATGGGCCTTTCTCTTAATTTTGCCAAATCCTGTGGTTTTGGTGCAGTTTTCTGTATTGGTAATGTTTCTTTTGCTAGCACTGGAATCTCTATCTTGTGTGTGCCATTTGGGTTTCCTTCTTATGTCTCTCAGTCTTGTGAAGCCCTTCTTGGTAAAGCTGTTCACCACTTGGCTTTCCGGCATTCTTTTCCTTTGTCTTTCTGAAACAAAAGGTTTGTTTGTTAAATTGTGCCTTTTTGGGCACTTTAAGGTATATTTTTTCTGTATATTTATTTCCACATTCCTGATCCACTAGGATTTTTGTCTGAGGTCTTTTGTTTTTTTTTTTGGGGGGGGCACTTCCTATACACCTGTTAGGAGGGATATTTTGTATTCTACTTCTGCTTCTGGTGGTGTTAGTTTACTGCATCATGTCTTTTTTTTTTGGACTCTTCATTTCTTTTTCCTGTATTGTGGCACTTACAGGCTGCAGACCTTTTTTTGCTTGGTCGCTTGCTCCCAACATCATCTGGTCAGTTTTGGAAGACTTGTTTGGCTGGGAAGCATGCATGGAGGGTCCCTTCACTGGAGCTGTGGGAAGTCTAGTCTTTGCTACTTGCTTGGCATGTGTATTTAAACTCCCTTCCTTCCTCTAGGAAAGGATGGTGTTATTCTCTTTTGGCCTGTTTCTATGCCATTAATGGGTATCAACATTATTCCCCTGGGAGATTGTTAGGTTTGAGTCAGCATAATCAGCGTTATGCTTTGTTTCATCACTGGCATGATTTTTTGTGGTGTTGTGCTCTTGATAAGCTGTCTGTTAGATCTTCTTATGTTTTTCACTCTATGGGGTTGCAACTGTGTCCACATGATGGGTGTCCAGTTTTAGAGACAACAGATCATGTTTGCCTTCAGTGTCCCAGGGTTGCTGGCTTTTGGGAGGGTGTACAGTGTCATTATTCATTACCACATGTTTCCTTTCACTATTCAGAAATGTTTATATGGGGACTATGGTTGTACCTGGATACCAGCTGTTGCTAGGGCAGATTTCCTTTTGCTATCAACTTTACATCTTCTTTGGGCTGCCCATTGTAGTGAAGTACTTGCTGGCAAGATTGTTTCAATCCCTGATTTGTTGCAGCAGTTGCAAATGTGGTTATGGCGTAAAGGGGGCTGAGTAATTTGCCTACCCTTGCTTGTTTCTTATTTTTTGCACAACAGGAGATTTACCTTTTTTGATGAGTGTGTTGTACTGATATTTTTATCAGTGCTTTTTATGTTTTAGGTGTATATCTCTCATGTTTTACTTTATGGAGTGTATTCCACCAGCTACTGCACTCCTTTTTGTTGTGGGCTTCCCCAGCTTTTTACCTTTCTTGTAGACTTTTCTTTTTTTTTGTTCTGTTTTTGCAGTATGACAGAACTGTTTGCAGTTGATTTAATGTTCCTTTCTTACTTTTATCTGTTTGGTTTCTTTAGTGTGTGTGTTTGAATATTAGTAAGATTTTGTTCTTTGTTAGGTTTTTTATGTCCTGTAGTACTGTTTGGTATCTTGTTTCTTTTTTCATTCTCTTCCCTCTGTCAGACTTTTTGCCAGGCCTTCTTTACTGTTTTCTTTCTCATTATCAGCCTTGTAGGACTTTTTATGCTTGCTGTTAGGGTTTTTCCTTAGTCCTTCTTTATGGCCCAAGGAGCATGTTTTTGTTAGGGTTTTCTAGTCCTACATAGCTGTTGTCTCTTTATCTGTCAGTTTTGCAAGATCTTGTGCTTCTTTTCTTTTTTTTCTTTTCCTGGTTGGTATGGCTCCAAGCCCTAGATCAATCACCCTTCAACAGACAGGTTCCAATCAGCACATTTCTCTCACAAGGGTGCAAAAGGGCCCCTTACAATCAAAGATAGCTTGGAAAATGTAATCAGAATAAAATAGCCATTACGAAGAGGCCCAGATGCAGCAAACCTGTATCTGGACTATGGTACAGTTACTAGCTACACTAACTTAGGTGGAAAACACTAAGAAATGTTTTAAACAGCAGGGAAACTGCAGTGAGACACTAAATAATGTTTTTAGCAGCAGAAAAACAGCAAGGAGACACTAAAGAATTTTGCAAACAAGTCAGTTATTTAAAACACTGCTTGGTGGAAAAACAGAACAAACAAAACAGATGCTTTGCAAACAGTGAAAAGTAGCAACAATTGCATTGCAAAGACTAAAAATAGCAAAAAAGGCTTTGCAACAGTAAAAACAGCAACAAAATATTATTTAACAGGCACAGTAAGGCAGACAAATGCCGAATAAACAGTGCAGTTTAGTTTACAGTATTAAAATACAGTATTAAGTAAGCAGAACACAATAAAAAGTGCAGTAAAAAGTATAATGAAGCAAAAAAAAAAACATACAAGTTATGTTTTGGGAAGCTTAGAAGCCTCTTTTCAACTTGGTTCAAACAAGCAGAAACCCGCTGAAATGCAAGGCTTAAATACCAGAAGCTAAAAACTTTAAAAAAAAAAAAAAACGTTTAAAACACTCTAAAGAACCAATGAGGGTGTTTACTCCAACCCCTAGACCAATCACCCTTCACCAGATTGGTTCCAATCAGCACACCTGTCTCACAAGGGTGCAGAAGGGCCCCTTCCAATCAAAGATGGCTTGGAAAATGTGGTCAGAATACAATGGCCACTACAAGCAGACCCAGATGCAGCAAACCTGTATCCAGTCTATGCTACAGCTACTAGCTACACTAATTTAGGTGGGAAACACTAAAAATATTTTAAACAGCAGAAAAACAGGAAGGAGACACTAAAGAGTGTTTTAAACAGCAAACAAATTAGTTATTTAAAATACTGCTTGACGGGAAAACAGAATGAACAGAACAGATGTTTTGCACACAGTGAAAAGTAGCAACAATTACTTTGCAAACTGTGAAAATAGCAAAAAAAAAAGCTTTGCAACAGTGAAAACAGCAACAAAATATGATTTAACAGGCACAGTAAGGCAGACAACATCAGCTAGAGTAGTTTACTGGAGCATGATTAATTCAGTGAATATGATTATGAGTAACCAGCTGACTATTTCAGGTTTATGGAAATTCTTATCTGGAATGTAAATGGGTTGGGAAGCCTAGTAGATGTACATGAGAAATATCAAAGTTTATATGCTGTTTCATAGGAAGGCATCATATGAGGAACAATAGCAATTTTGATTGATATAGGGGTGAGTTTTCAAGTCAAGGGGCTTTAGTTGATTTATCATGCAAATATGTGGCAATAAAAGGACTTTTGGAAGGCAGAAAGTTTAAGGTGGTCAGTATATATTGTCCCACAGAATCCCATGGTAGAGACCAAAGGGAAATGTTAGAGGTTGTTCAAACTTATGAATGCACAGTACTATTAAGAGGAGATTGGAATACAACTTTAGGGTAGAATGTCCACTGAGGCTGAATACCCCTTAAGGCTTCCAAAATGTGCAGATATTTGTGTAGCTTCACTTCTATGGTAGGTTTACTTGGTGACTTAGGTCTGGGGGTTCTCAGTGCACATATTACCCTAACATGTATTTTAGATACTTTGGAATAGATATGGTACATAACAGTAGAGAGGATTGTGTCTGATATCATTTGTAGAGATACCCCCAATACTACTGAGACCTCACCTTGATAGCAGTAAAGTTACCAACAGAAAACAAATAAGGCATTGTAGGTTTAGCAGTTCATTTTGTAATTCACAGTATTCTAATCGTGATTACAAGAAAAATTAAATCAGGACTGGTGTGACATGTTGACAGAGTCATTTATGCATCAGATGGTTGGGATGCTTCAAAACTGAGCTTTGATTTTACTTAATGTAGTAATGGCAAAAAAATGGGTGAGTCATGCAAAGACAAAAAAAAACTGAAGAATCTTATGGTTTGTATAAAGACATGAAGACCAAATGGAGATAATTAAATTACTGGGGAAAGTGACTGATTTTAAGAGGATGACCTTGTAGAAGACCTATCTGGGAAACTTCTGAAGGCCTCAGAAGATGTTGGCTGTATGATATGGACAGCTTAAAGCAGACGAAATTGTTTATGAAACTGAAGACCCTGTTTCAAGAAAACTAAGTACAGTCCCAGATAATATTTTAGCCAAATGACTTGATTATACCAGACGTTGTACACTAAGGAATAAGTAGGGGTTAACACTGAGAGGACATTTTAGGAACTTACACATGGCTTTGATGTTCCTAGAGTCTCCTTACTATTAGCACTGGTGGACTTAGAGGAACTGAGGTCAGTAGTTGCTAAAAGCAAAGTCTTGGACTGACCTTGAAATTATCTCATGGGGGGTGTGGTATTGCTGAAATTATTGTACATGATTAACAAATTCTTATGGTCTTTTCATGTAAGTCTCCTAGGAGAGAGGCTGCAATATCTATGATTTTGGTAGAGGGGAAGGATCATTTAAATCCTTACTCATATTGACCTATTTCTGTCCTAAATCAGATTACAAAATTATACTGTCTCTGCTTGCATTGAGAATCACCCAAGTTTGATCACTATTCTACATCCTAACAAGTTTGTCTTTGCTTTGGTAGACAGACATTTGACAACAGGATTAAAAATTATTGTTGGCACAGGAGGATGAAAACTGTGAGGACCCTTTGTTTCAAGCATGAATGCTGAAAATACTTTGGATAGTAAGTCCAAATAAAGGTTTGGATTCCTTTTTTTGTTTAGTATTAAATTTGTTTGACTTTCTACTATTTATGTATATCTCCCTCTATCTATCTATCTCTATCTATCTATCTATCTATCTATCTATCTATCTATCTATCTATCTATCTATCTATCTACCTGTATCTATCTATAGGTTTGATGCTGTTGCTCTGAATTCATGTGGTCTAAATTTAGAATTTATTCATTTGGTCTAAAAAAAGTTTGTCTAAAACTTATTTTGTCTAAATGCATTTGCTGTGATTTTGAATTTCAAATATTACCTCAATGCTTGTTTCGAAGTCGTGGGGGTACAGCTGTAGCATTGTTGCCTCACAGCAAGAGGTTTTCTTGTTTGATTCTTGGCTGGAATGCCTTATGTGTGGAGTCTGCATGTCCTCCCCGTGGTCGAGTGGCCTCCGAAAGACATGCGTGAATGGGCGTGCTTTCGCTGAAGGTTGGGTGATGGGCTGGCAACTTGGCACCATAAAAATCTACTGCCAATCATTAGCAGACCGGAGTTCCGCTGTAGCAACCCCTAATCAGGAACAGCCGAAAAGACAAAGGACCTCAATGCTTGTTTCGCAGAGTACAGTATTTTTTCCCACTGTACATTTAATTTTGTGATATTAGTATAAGTGAATGTTGGGTTAGACTCACACAGCTATAGGTATGCTGAAATGTGACTGTTCTTTGTGACATCTCACACAGTGGGTTATGGAGGTTTGCTGTTTTCCCCACTATTGTGCAATCATGGAGTTGGAATATATGTAATTAGTAGGGATTATGGGGGGTGCAGGGGACTTGCCCCCCCCCTGCAAAACACAGTTTTATTTTACTGTTTTACTTTCTTATTAATTTTTTTTGATGTTTTGAGTTTGAGATTAAATGCTTTTAGATATATTGAGCTTAGACTAAGCGATTTTAGATGCAGTAATATAGACCCTATATATATATATATATATATATATATGTGTGTGTGTGTGTGTGTGTGTGTGTGTGTGTGTGTGTGTGTGTGTGTGTGTGTGTGTGTGTGTGTGTGTGTGTGTGTGTGTGTGTGTGTGTGTGTGTGTGTGTGTGTGTGTGTGTGTGTGTGTATGACACCTTTACAAAATATATATTTAAATCCCCAAACACATGTTAAGATAAATGCCAAGTTCTAACCTTCGTTTTGTTAAAGCAGGCAACTCATTAGCATTGACCACTCTTTAGTCTCTTATTTTCATTCTAGTTAGGGGTTAGTCAGTTACCTTATGTCAGTTTTGCACAGAGAAGGTGGAAATTAAGTTAGCACTATATACTGATGACTTGTTGGTGTATCAGCCAAATCCGCAGAAGAACTTAATGCAACTGTTTATATTCCTGGAAAAATTGTTTTTTTTTTCATTTATTTATTTATCCTTTTTTATTTATCATTTGTTAATCAGGTTAGCCCTTCAAGGCTAATGGCCTTTATACAGGGGCAAACTATGGTGGTATCTATATTACTAAGGGACATCATGGAACTTTCCCCACTCTTTTCAATAGCTGCTGTGGGATTTTTACATCTGCCAGGGCTGCCACCAACTCATACAGATGGGACTTCAGTTTAAGCTCTCGGCTGAAGGACGAAAAACCCAAGAGTGTTGTGCCTCCCCCTATTCTGTAATGCGGTGTCAGTAATCCAGCTGCCTGGTGTAGGAATAGAACACACAGCCTTTTGCATCAAAGCCAAGGATGCTACCTGTTACACCACTAACAGTTCTATTTATAGGGGAAATTAAATGTTTCCAAGACATAGGTAATTGCTACAAAATTGTCTCCAACTCTCATACTATAAGCACATTTCACCCAGTTATAGGATTATAAGCCAATTTTATAACTTGGTATATGTTTATCTTCTTAACTAGAAGAAACAAAATACATTACCATGTGTAAAATTGAAGGAAAGTTATAAACCCTTAATAAATTATTTGAAAATACAGGATCTGTTTCTGTACCAGAAAATCCAGGCAGTGATGATGTTTACATTGCTGTTGGCATTATATACTGATGAAGCAGTCTTGCTTAGCCTGCCAATGAATATATATATATATATATATATATATATATATATATATATATATATATTTATATAGCTGATCTCCATCTGATTTTTAGAATAATGGTGGATGCACATACTTTGGCAAGGATAAATTTTAAACTGAACCATGGAGACTATCCCTTGCCTCCATTAAAGTAAATGTGATGTCACAAGAAGTGTCTGCTCATTGTGTTGTTTGATTGGAAAGATGCCCTGATATATTTTATTCACAGTAGGTGATAGAAGCACCATAAGTTATCACAGTCCTAGATTTCAGCAGACTTGAGGCATTTAGAATATCTAATACAGAGAAGCATAAAACAGTCATGCATACAGCTGAAGGCAACATTACCTTCTACGGAAAAATACTCCAGTTTGGTAAAATATACCGTACATCTAATATGCAAGATCCAAATGGGTTATTTAATAAATTGGCCAGTAAATAAATATTTTAAAATAAAAGAGAAAACTAGCAGAGTGAAAGCTGAGGAAGACCACAGTGAAGGTAGAGTACATTTCTGTGCCCTATGAAATATCAGGTTATGTATACTATGTCAAAGTGTATTACATTTTGTTTTAAGTCTAGAATATTAGCTTGGAAATGTCTTCATATGTATTTTATACATCTAGCAGGTTGCGGTGCGAGTTTCCTAATTTTATTGAGTAGTGTCAGGGGTGTTAGAGTCGATCAACTGGTACTTAAATGCACATTTTCTGTAGCTGTTCAAGGATGCATGATTACAACAGTAGATTACAGGAATGCTTGGAGGGTCTTTGGCCAAGTAAAATGCAACCATCACTCATCTTTTTCTAGGAATTGCAAACTTTTTTTTGGGGGGGGGTCAAACTATATACTAGATTTTTTATGTTGTAGTACTGCTTGCAATGAAAGTAATTACCAGAAGTTGGAAGAAGGTTGAATACCAAAAAGTAAAAGGATTGTTTGTTTTCATTTTGATGAAGGGATTGCCTAGTGCTGAGGACATTTTTGTTTTGGATGGCGAAGGACAATGGCAAATAAATAAGTGGCTATGCAGGCTGCATTGGGCAAAGTTGAATGCCTAATTATAATACAGACTTAGGTGGCTTTGAGCAATGGCGGTTATTTCTTTTCTGTCTAAGATCATATAAACTGAACCATATTATGTTATTGTTCAACTGCTTCTATTGCCTACATAAAGACTTCAATAACGGTGGAATGGTTAAGTAACAAGATAACGTATGTGGCACAAAATAAACAACATTATCAGTCTAACAAATCTATGAAGTCACCAAAGGCATCACTGTCTTTCCCTTGCAAAAGAAGGTGACTGTTGCAGCTATAACAACATTACCATTACTGCTAATACTGATAATACTATTATACTCCTACCACTTCTATTGATACTACTATTACTTCTGCTACTGATACTGATACTACTACTATTACTACTACTGCTACTAGTACTACTATTACTATTACTACCATTACTGCTACTAGTACTAATATTACTTCTACCACTATTACTGCTTCTACTACTGATACTACTATTACTACAACTACTAAACTCCCTAACTTCTAAACGGTTAGTCTTGAAATTTTGACCACCCATAGCCACAACATTAGGCAGAAGAACCTATTCCTTGAAATCAGTGATTCAAAATGCCCCTTTCCTCTTCAGCCATTCTTTAGTTTGTTAGTTGGGAAAAAAAAGTCTTATCTAAGATCCCCTCGGTTACCTGGTGTTACTTTTCAAATTATCTGAGATTTCAGAATTTTTACAATGATAAACTACAAATAACTGAGCATCTAAAAAAGAAATAAATGAAACAACTGCTTCCAAGTTAGTTGATAGTTTACCAGTTAATATGTCTTTTGTCACAATTTATATTTGTCATCTACAACCACACATCAAAACTGTTGATGGGGTTGGAGGGGCAGAGCCTAATGCCTAACTGATAGCAGCAAGTTTTTGAGCTCCTTATATTTATACTAGAAATAACAGGAAAATCTTATTATTACTAAGTAATTTTTGATAAATCTTATATGTGAAACTATCAACAATAGAATTACCAACTTTGGAGAAGAAATTCTGAAATTTTCCTGTCAAAAAAACCTGAAGACTAACTAAGCTGTCTAGTAATGAGCAACTCTAAGAATTCTCACTCAGACTCTTCTCTGAAGAAAGAAATCCAACTGATATCAACTACTCTTCAAGACTTATCTCTGAAGATGGACAGGTTTACTGAAAACCTAGAAAACCTTAAAGATAATTGCCAAAAACAAACTGAAGTCTTTAAGGAAATTCTGCAGCAGCAACAATTAAAAATAACTGACATTGAGTCATCTCTAAATGATATTGATGGAAGGCTAAAAGAAGAAGAGCTTCATAGTGAATTTCTATTACAACAGAATACTTGGCTAATAAACAAAATAGATGATATGGAGAATAGGGAAAGAAGAACAAACATAAGAATTTTTGGAGTCCCGGAGAAGACTGAGGGGGAAGACATCATTTCATTCTTGAATTCATGGCTACCTGAAATCTTAGGGCTGAAAGAAGGCTTGTCTTATGGAATCGAAAGAGCACACAGAGCCATCGGAAAACCACTTTCTGCCTCAACTAAATCTTTTCCAAGATCTATAGTGGTTAAATTTCTGTCATTTATGGACAAAGAACTGATATTGAGAACTGCATGGAGAAAAAACCCAGTCATTTACAAGCTATCCCAAATAAGATTTGATAATGACTATTCGCCAAGACTCTTGGAACTAAGAAAGAAAACATGGCCCTTAGTGAAATTCTTAAAACAAAACAAAATAAAGGCACAGCTTGCATATCCTGCCAAAATTAGAATTCAGCATAGTAATGACATGAGATCATTCAACACCATTGAAGAAGCCACTTCCTTCATTAAAAACAACAATATAATCCTACTACCAGATGAAATGGACTGGTCAAATTCAACCTCCTTAAAGAGAACCTCGGGAAAAACACTTGGACTGATGTGAGGAAAAAAAAACAAAAAACTGATGTTAAGAACATTGATGAATCAATTTCTCTCAAAGCATTAACTAAGGTATGATTCTTATACATAGCCTTAATTTCATTACACTTCAGTCACATAATTAGTTTTCTCTTTATTTAGGAAGTATCATAATCTGTATGTTAACATATTAATATGGTAGTGGTTTGATAGAATCTTCAGATGCTAGAGTTGTGTGTGTTTTTTTTTTTCTGTTCCAGCTTTCTTTAGTTAAACTCTCACAAGAGTATTAGCATTTAAATGAAAGGCCACTATTATTATAAAGTTATTAACATATTGATTAATAGTTACTGTGCAAAATTTTATTAAATTAAATCCAATTCTTTATAGTCTGTCTAAAAAAAAAGGGCATTCCTTGAATATTTCTTCAGGAATATGTGAGAGCGTTGTATAGAGTACGAAGGAAATTAATAGTAATGAAGAGAAAAAAAAATATATATATATATATATATATATATATATATATATATATATATATATAAATAAACAAATAAAAAAGCCCATTTAGTTACTTTCTTCTTGTCGGGAAATACCAAAAGTGTGGCAGTGTATTTAACTAATGCAAGCAAATACATAAATTCAGTTTTCAACTGCGCTATGTCTGTTAAAAGTGAGATAAAATCCCAACTAATCATTGTAGTGGAGCTGCCAGATTGTGTCCATGATTAGTTACTGACTGTAGCTCAGGGTTTGATTTTGATAGCTCCCATTTTCTTACTGTGTGACTCTGAACTTCTTATTTAGACTGCGTTTGGGTCATCCATGTAAAAGGGCATTTTAGGTCAGTTAAGCTTACCCACTTATCAATTAAAAAATGCCTATAAATGCAGTACCTGACAGGAATGATACATGCATACTTCTGAATATTCCGCTTTTAGATGCCTACAAGCATCCGAATGCAGTAATGAACAATTGGTAGTATATCACCTCTTTACCTGTTTTTTTTTTGTCTCTCATATGGGTAATTTAATTTCCTTTACAGCTTAATAACCTAGAGCAAGCTAATTGATGAGAGTTTTTTCAGTTTTGGCAGTTAGTGCTAATTTTAGCAATGACTGAATTTGCTTTGTTTGTAACCTTTACTGCAAGTATTTAGTAAATTGTGTTAATATCGTGAGCTGTATAATGGACTAGCATTAACCTGCAGCAATGTGGAACTGACTTTGTTATTTGGTATTTTGGCGAAATTTCACCTACACGGACCTTAAAATTAAATTAGTAAAACACCAATAATATAAAATAAAGCTATAATCAAAACATCCTGCAATTGGGAAACATGTCTATTTACGTAACAATATATGCTATGTGCATTCTCTGCAGTTATAAGTGCAGTGCTAACTTCTATGTATAAATTGTATTATTTTTGAAGATAAGCACAATCTGCTGTATTTACCCTTCACCTTAACAGTTAATGGGTACACCACTATGCCATAAATGCTCACGGTGATTCCTAATGATACAGTAATATCAACAGTTTTTTTTTTTTTCACTTTTATGTCACAGATGGGGAAAAAACAGGAAAGGAAATATGGTAGGGTCAAATGTAATTTATGTGCACACTATACATTTTTGGGAGACACTATGACACATCCATGAGCTGCTCTTATAAAGTTTTAGAGAAATGTTTACATAAATAGTACACTATGTATGTATTTGGGTCTCTCCTCATTTGTTGAACTTGTGTTTTGTTGGGTGTTAGTTGGTTGAGATTGACTTCTTGAAAGTATGAGATTTGGTTTTCATTTATTGGAAACAGTAACAGTGTTATGTATGGTGTGGGATGGTAATGTGCAAGTCTATAGTAATAACATACCTCCTCATACCATACCTGATAGAAGTGTTAGCAGAACTTATACTAGGTATAGTAATAAGCAGGATATATACTAGGTATAGTAATAAGCAGGATATAGTCAACCACTACACAGCATTTTAGATTTAACGGCACTTCAGTAATGATCAGTAAATCTATGCTTGTCTCACTGCAAGGCAATATTGGAGTTGCTATATATAATTACTTTACTTTTTTACAAATTACTAGAGAATATTAGTAGCTTTAAAATAGTAGGTTTATTAGTGTTTAGTTATTTAACGGGTTTAGGGGTTGAGGTGCTTTTACCCTCAGTGTGGTGTTCTTGACTGTTTTGACATTGGATTGGACATGGGTTTGGTGAATGAGGTGAGGCCCATGTATTCATGTATTTATGTATTCATGGATTCTTTGTGACATGCACATGTTATTTCAAATCATTAACTGTATTAAGATGTGTTCTAACAAGTATTGAACAATCTTGAGTCCTGTTACTGAATATTTAACAACTCCAAGTCTGAAATGTTGTGTACTCCCATCACACTCCTAAGAAACTTCATAAATAATATAGTTAAATGATATAGGTACTCTTCACTAATTGCTGTAAGATTTAGAGATAAGAATTAAGAATATTCATTCACAATATTCACGCATCTTTTGATGGGCCACTTAATCTACTAATAAGGTTAATAAGGTCAGTAAATAGGCATATCCCAGCAGTAACAAGGTACCAACCCTTTCAAGAGTGCTCACACAAATTCTCAATTATATTGCACAAATTTTTAGGTAACCCATTAAGATTATTTAATATTTATGTGTGTTTATAAGTGAAAATGTTTTGGTGTAGATATAGGAGTATATTTATACATATGTACACAGAGAGGCTATATAGAATTTACTTAGAATAGTAATTAAGGAAGAATTTAAAAAGAGGACTAGTCCTTATAAGATAGTAATACTATCTGTCACACTAATAACCTGTTTTAAATGTGAAGTTCAACAAAATAAATGCAAATATAATCTAAATGTATATATTATTATGCATTTTATCTCTGTTAAGAGAAGGTCAACTGACATACTTCATGTAACATAACCACATTTATAGAGGGCAGATAAGCTGAAATATTTACTTCAGCTGTAATAGACATCTACTTAGAACATTCATTAAAAAAGTAACATTAACTCTAGTATAAGTACAAACTTCTAGTAAAAGATTAATTACTTTATTGAGTTGATTTATCAAGGAATATAGTACTAATGCATGATACACTCTTTCATCAAATATTAATATTTTAAGATATCTTCAGGATCCAATTAATGGAACTCAACTTTGAATATCCTTTTCCATGCGATTGTTGACTTTGAGGGAAAATCTGTTTGATCTTATCAGATCAATCAGATTAGAAGTGCTGTGCACTTCATGTTTGTGGAACTATGTAGTAAAGTTATTTTTCAGTCAAATAAAGTATGTTGTTACAATATTTTTCACTTTTTATTTTTTTCAGTGGCCCAAACTGAAACATTTGTTAAACTATCAAAGAAACAGTTTTGTTCATTTCAGTGTTCTTCTCAGAGGAAAGAGGGGAAAATTAACATATATGTTTTCACAGGTCCTCATAAATATTAGTTCTTTACCAATGTATTCTTTTAAAATTATAATATAATATCCTATAGAAATGACAGACATAACATTGTTGTCTTTAAATGTCAATGGCTTAAATAATACTATAAAAAGATCAAATTTACTACGATATCTAAAATTACAGAGCGCAAGTTATATTTCTACAGGAATCCCACTTTAAAACTGATGACAACTTCACCTGGATACCTAATAACTACTTAATTCTCTCTCACTCCTCATATAAAAAAAAAACTAGGGGAGCTTTAATTTTATGGAAGAAAAGTGTAACTAACCCACAAATTATTTACAACTATGAGGATAAAGAAGGGTTACTTTCAATTGTAATAATAAAATTTCAGAATAGAATTTGGACACTGGTAAATGTGTATTGGATTCCTGGAATAGGACTATCTACAGTTAAAAAGCAGATAGAGCTAATTAATAGGGTAAATAAAGGCATTCTAATAGTAGGAGGAGACTTTAACTGTATTCTAGATAGTTCTGAGACAACCAACAAGAGGAACCTACGTCTCTCTTCCACAGGTAAATACCTTAAGAAATGGACAGAAAACTTAAAATTAATTGATACATTTAGTTTCAAAGAATCTAACTCATTATTATACTCACATAGTGATTATCGTTTTAATACTAAAACAAGAATAGATAAAATTTTTATATCCCCAGACTTAAATAGGAAGATAATACAATTTTCTATCATCCCATGCCCACTCTCTGATCATAATGCCCTAATCCTTAAATTACAAATAGATTTTAAAAGACTAAATTTTGCCTCAAGAATACCAACTTACATTACTAAATTAAAACAATTTAAACCATGGCTAGACTCAGAAATTCAATATTTTTTAGAAATAAATTCTACTGATGATCTAAAGAATATAATAATATGGGACACTCTAAAGGCCTTCTTATATGGTAGGATCATATCTTGGTTTAAAAACAAAAAAGAATGGGAATCAGAATTGCACAGTATCCAAAAACAAATAACAGAAATTAATACAAATACTTCTGACGTAAGGAATTCCCAGTTACTAAAAAAAGAAATTGAAGATTTAAATAAAAAATATAATGAAATTTTAACTCATAAGACTAATTTGACTTTGGAAAAACTAAAATTTAGTTCACTCTCAACATCTCCAAAACACTTACATAACTTTGCAATGAGAATAAAGAAGCAAAATATATAAAACAATATTACAAATATTATACATGAAGGAAAAGGTAATAAAAAAGTATCAGACATAAATGATATCCTAGAAGCTTTTAAATTTCATTATACTAATCATTTTGGAAACAATAAAGACAATACTATTTTAATAGAGTCAAAAATTGGCAATCCTATAATAAATAGATTACCTGAAAAATTAAAAATTGATATTGAAAAACGCATTTCCCTCAAGGAAATAAATGACAAAATTAAGGAGAGTAAAATAATAAAGCCCCAGGAATAGATGGAATAATAATGGAATTATACAAGATATTCCCAAATTCTGCAATTTCTTTACTTCATAAGTCTCTAAATGAAATTCAAGCTCAAAACATAATTCCACCTTCCTGGCGATATTCATTAATTACTCCAATAAAAAGAGAACAAGGACCCCTCCCATTGTAGCTCTTATAGACCGATTTCTCTACTTAATAAGGATTACAAATTGTTTATGTCTATATTAGTCAATAGAATTAAAAATCCTTGACTCAAATCATAAATGAGGACCAAACAGGCTTCATCTATGGCAGACATGCTTATGACAATATACAAAGAATCCTAACCATTATTGAAATATTAAATAGAGATAATATAGAGGCTCTCATAATCACACTAGATATAGAAAAGCATTTGATTCAGTGAATTGGGACTACTTATTTAGAATTCTAGAACTTTTTGAGTTTCCTCTAAATTTTATTAATATGATAAAGAATATATATAAAGATAATTTGGCCTATGTAAAATTAGGTCCATTTACATCAGAAGCTTTCAAAATAACTAAAGGCACTAAACAAGGTTGTCCTATGTCTCCCATTCTTTTTGCCTTATCAATAGAGCTATTTGCAATTACAATATGCAGTGACTCAAAAATTGAAGGCTTAAGTATTCATAATAAATTTAACTCCAAGGTTATGTTGTTTGCCGATGATATACTACTAACTTTATCACCAAATAATGAATCTCTTCATGAACAAGAAATGCAAGTGGAAATTTTCTTTCTAAATTCTGGCCTTTGTTTTAATAAATCTAAATCAAAACATATTTTATTTAACAGAAAGGGGACCTTCACTTGAGTAGATATCATATACTTGGAGAAAAAAGTCTCTACTTTAGAATATCTAGGAATTATTATATCTGATAAAATAGATACTACTCTGACACTAAACTATAATAAAATTTTAAACTCAATAAGAACACATACGGAAAATTGGAATAAATTGATTCTAAAATTTGAGAACAGATTGCAGCTAATAAAAATGATTCTTCTACCACAAATAAATTATATAGCACTAGCAATACCTATAATTCCAAATAAAAAAATTCTGAAAGAAATTAGCAAAAGCCTATTATGTTTTCTTTGGTATCCAAAAAGGAATAGAATTGCTTTTTCTCATCACATTAGACCATGGGAATTAGGGGGAATTAATTTTCCAGATATAGAGACGTATATCAAAGCCTCCATTTTTAAACTAGTTTTAAACTGGGTAAATCCAAATTTCTCTTCTGCTTGGAAATCTCTGCATATGATTATTTTTTAAATGAAAACAAAATAATAAATAATACATCACACTATATTCACAAAAATAGATTTTGGCATATATTATGCATTAATCTTCAAAATAACATAACAAAACCTACTAATCTATCATATTTAAATAATATTTATAATTTATTCAGATCCTTTATAAACTCAAATCCTGACATAAAAGTATTGCTTGAACTGTTATTACCATTTAATACATCAAAGAAATTTAAAAAGAAAATTCATGATAACACCCTCATTAATTGGGAATCTAATAATCTCATATGTTGGGCCCAATGCATAAATAATCTTAAAACATTAACTAGTCAACAAGTTACAAATGAATTTAATATAATAAATGTAGACAGAGTAAGTCTCCAGAAAATTTTACTCTACTCTAAAAATTTATGCAAAATTATTAATGATTCGTCCTTCAAGTCTAAGCCAAAACTTATAAACTATATTCAAGAACTGATTTATGATAACCATAACTGGCCAAATTCAACATCTAAACTATACAAGATTTTAATAGTCTACAAGGCTAAAATAGATCAAAGCACTTGGAATTTTATATCTAGAGGTTTATCAACAAATCTGTCAAACGATTGTAAAAATAATCTTCTATACTCCATTAAACTAACTTCTAATACACAAACATGGCGAATCTTCACCTGGAAATTTTTGCATAGAGCCTTTTATACTCCAAATAAAATAGCTAAATTCAACTCAAATCAAAATGTTATTTGTTGGAGATGCTCTTTAAGCTGTGAAGCGGATTGGTCTCATATATTTTATGATTGTATTAAAATGTTTTGGGAGAAAATTGGCAATTTTCTTCAAGCTATTTATAATGATACATTTGTTTTAACAAAGTCTTTAATTTTTTGAATATAGATGAATTAGTAGTTATGAATAAAAGAGATCAATATCTTTTATGTACTATTCTGGCAGTTGCCAGAAAGTGTATCACAAGGAAATGGAAATCTGCAACTCCTCCGTGTTTTGAAGACTTTATATTTCTACTTAAGGAGACTGCACAAAAGGAGATAAAAGTCAAGGAAGAAAGAATGTTCCCCAGAAAATGGTCACACAACCCCTGGAATAAAATACTTACACTCATAGAAGAAATGCAACTAGACACAATCTCCATCATATGAGTTCAAAGAGATATAGACTTTTGTGGACTTTTTTTTTTTTCTCTTCTTCTTCTCTGGATTTTTTATTAATTATTATTGTACTGTTTCTCCTTTGGGTCACTTGTAAATATTGTAAATAATGTTTTTGTTCCTTTTACTATTATTGAATTGTAATCTAATTTTACTGTTTTTTTATTTCTTCTCAAAAAACAAAATAAAAATTTGTTGAGTAAAAAAAAAAAAAACTGTTGATGGCTATCTTTTCTTTTTGGAATTTTTATGTGCGATGTTAAAAATGACCAATGAAGACATTCCCTGATATTCAGAAAGGCATAGTTTCATATATAAGCCTTACTTTAAAAGGGTTCTGCAATATGGAAAGCCTTTTGAATTTGAAGATCACTCTCCATAAGCTCATAGGTTCATAGGTAAGTACTAGACTAGCTGTCTTTGTGAGCCATTTTAAGCCAAGCCAGTTTCCCTTTTGGTGCTCAAATTAACCTATCACAGTTGGTGTCAGATTGGCCTTACCTATACCATGGTCAATAATTATATATTACCCCAATTTGAATAACTGGGGTCAAAGAATAGATAATTTGTAGGGACCTATGCATGGGATAAAGCACATAGGAGCTGCCTCAGTCCACTACTAGTACAGGCAAAAGTCCTGGGGTAAATTTTATATTTCCCATCCATAGATTCAAGCTGCACTTGAATATGGATAGGGATGAGCTTTGTTTTATGTAGGTGGGGAGTTTATTCTAGAGCAGTATCATCTGTAACGTATACCTGCCCCTCCAAACTGTTCTGTTGATGCTGATGAACATGTTTAGATCCTTAGACTGAGTATTTGTGATGACATTTGACTTGCTGATGTGCAGTAAATCCATCAGTACTGGATCGAAGGATGTCTTGTATGCCAGACACATGTCACCTCTTAGCAGTTTGTAGGATACAGAGTATAATGTCAGGGCTCTGAATTGTTCCATGTGGGACATACTGTTTAGGCCTTGTATCCTTGTAGTAAGGTGTCTCTGTGAGTGTTACAGTTGTTGCTTGTGTATGGACAGACACATGCTAAAGGGGTTCTTATTCACAATGACTGGCCTAATAAGGGATTAGAAATAGTATACAGTCTCCCTAGATCTACATGTAATCCCTTTGTTTATAAGCTGTGCAATATGAAAGGGCTTTCTTATGACAACAGACACATGTTGGTCAAAAGTTAGGTCACTATCCACGTAAGTTCCCAAATCCCAAATAACTTGGTCAGTTCTTAGGGGCATATTGTCAGTATAGTATATCCCCAGGGTAGATGACTTCCCAAAGGATACAACAATGCATTTTTTGACATTTAGTTTCAGTCCATGTTATTGACACCAGTTATTTGTTTGGGACAAGCCTTCCTCTAGGATGGCTAAATCATTTGCAAATTCAACGACTGTATGTAAATTGTAGTCATCTACAAACTTAGTCAGCCAGAGCCATTTGGTATTGGCTTTTACATCAGTGAAGTAGATGCCAAAAAGGAGAGGTCCCGGCACAGAACCCTGGAGGCTCCATTGGTGAATGGTCTGTTTTGTGGAGGTAACCTAACCTATTTTAATTTCTTGTTCTCCATCTGGCCAGTTGATACTCCAGAAGGTGGCATAGGGGTTTATTCCCAGTTTATTTAGCTCTTCTATAATGTCTGAGTGAGGGCTTGTGCCAAAAGCTTTGGCCACATTGAGGTATGCAGTGTGTATGGTTTTACCTACATCTCTTGTGCTGGTGACCTTTTCAGAAAAGCCTGCCAGGCTGAGTAAGCATGACCAGCCCCTGACAAATCCAAACTGAGATTGGTCCAGTGTTTAGACATTTCCTATGTCCTTATTGGTTAGTTCTATGATACATATTTTTTTATTCTTGGTATATGGGTATGGTCCTTTTTATAGGTCTGTAATTGTCTAGGTCAGTGGAAGGGCCTCCCTTATGCAGGGTAACGATTGTAGCTGCTTTCCATTTGCTTTGTCCAAAACCAGTATTGAGGCTGAAGCTGAGCACTGTTGTGGGGGTGGTGGCTAAAACATGCTTCATGCCATTTAAGATGCATCCGGGGACATTGTCAAGACCCGTCAATGCAGTATTTTTGGCTTCAGATAGCACTTTTAGAACTTGATCTTGTTTGAAAGCTTGAGATGAGCCAGTTTCAGGTATATCTTGAGGGACAGCAGATGGGAGAGAGGGGTAAAGTTAGAACTAAATTTATTAGTTATCAAGTTCAATATATCTTCAGCCTCAGTGTAGGTTACATCATTCACCATCAGCTCAGTGCATTACTATATTGTGCTTTTGAGATTAAGAACATAACTAAATAAAAAGCTACAGCTACTTGTTTGCCCTGTCCCGGACCATAACATGAACAGCAGCACCTCTGGTGAAGCCACGTGATAATGTGGCAGTCCTTGGTGAAGCCACGTGATAGTGTGGCAGTCTTTGAGAGCAAAGAAGACTAATCAGCCATTACTTCCCCTAAATGGAGATTGCTCTAGATTAACTCAGCAACATTGTTTAGAATTGCTTTGGCAACATAATTTTTCCTCTAGGAAAAAAATGAGAATGCCCCCAAAACAGAATATTTACCCAGTCACCCTATGGGAGTAGTTGCCACTTGTACTGTGATAATAGTGCAGCTGTGTGCATGTGTGTGTGTGTGTGTGTGTGTGTGTGTGTGTGTGTGTGTGTGTGTGTGTGTGTGTGTGTGTGTGTGTGTGTGTGTGTGTGTGCGCGCGTGCATGCATACATGTGTGTTGGAGCATGAGTGTGGCTATGTAGGTGAATGTTTCCCTAAGTGTAAACAAGTGTATGAGAGCATGTTTATGGATGCTTGTATATGTGAGTGTGTGTATGTGTGCATTTGCGCTGTCACAACAGACACATATGGATGCCTGACTGTGCACGTGTATATGTAGGGAAGTGTCTATGTTATCATGATGCATTGGTTAGTTGGTTGAAAGATCAGGTCTGAGAGTGCAGTGTTTGATTTAGAGACATGGTAATGAGGCACTAATGAGATCTTTCTGTCAGTGGCCTTATCATATCAATGAATTGGAGATTCCCTACATCACACTAATTGTCCAACCCATGTTTGACGATTAGGATTAACAGAAGGAGTCTCTCCGAATCTTGTATATCATAAATAATTACTCCTTTTTGCTTACAACTCTAAGTAAATTTAAATTCTGCATGTACCATTGTGCACACAGTAAAAAGTAAGTTGTAGTTTTCAACCCATTGTTACTGGCACATGGCTCAGGATATTGCTGAAAAGGGTTCATAGACCAGTTCACTCACCTAGTTAATAAATGCAATAAATAACTAAATAAATAATGTACATTTATACATAAAACTGTGTAGACTAAATGTTTTCCAGAGCTCTGGTTATCTTCCTTCTTCTGTTTACTAATACAGTGGCTTTTTCATTAACATTTATACATTTAGTAAAACATTGGTATTAACTGTAACATAATAATCAGTAGCAGCAACCTCATTTTTTACTATTTGTACATGGTGTCAGGGTGCTGTGTCAACTGTTGCTATACCATCTAATTCAGAGTCACACTCTTGCCTTCCCTGACAGTCATGTCTGATTGTCACAGATCTTCTTTCATACAATCCACTCATCTCTTTTCTGGATGTCCTCTTCTTCTCTTTCCTTCATCTGATTTCACCCATATCTTCTCTACCATATCATCTGCTTTCCTGCACATCTAGCAAAATTAGTGTTAGCTGTTCCCCTTAACTTTCTTTGCAGTTGATGCTACTTTGGCATCTGCTCTGATGGCCTCATTTCTTCGTTTGTCTCCCGGTGTTCATTCCAGTGTCCATCTCAAGCACTTCATCTCCATCACTTCAAGCTTCCTCAGCTATTCTGCCTTCATTGCCAAGGTTTCTGTGCCATAGAGAAGCACTGGTTGCAACACTGTTTTTGGTATTCTTCTTTCATACACTACCAGTGACACTTTGTGCCAGTTAACTGTGGTACGTCTTTATTCAGACTTCTCCTTTCTTCAACCATACCTCCCAGATACTAGAAGCCATTAAGCTGTTCCACTACTTTCCCATCTGTCTCAATTTTCCACTTCTTCTGATTTTTCCATTTGATTGCCCTGACCATTGCTGTGTCTGTAAACAATGTCATCCTGTGCGCCTTCAGTTTTGCTTTCTAGTCCTCTGTCATTTGTTGAAGTTCCTACTTAGAATTTGCCAGCAGTGCTACATTGTGTGCATATAGCAGCTTTGCTAATCTGTTCCCTTCAACCTGTTAGATAATGTAATCCATCAGCAGTACTAAAAGGAGTTGTATGCCATGGCTAGGCAATTGGCATTGCAAAAAAATGTCTCAAGGTGATTAATTCCAACACTTGTTCTAATATGCTTTTGTGCATTCTTGCATGATATTTTCCCACAGTAGTGTTATTGCAGGATTATCTACATATTTTGGAATATATTATGTTATCCATAACAGTATGCAAAATTAATATTTTTTCTAACATTTTTTTTTACCTCTACGTGAAAGGTATTTTTCTGGTGATATTATATATCATTGTGTGTGACACATCTGTCAGTTCTATGACCTTTCATCCTTGGGCACCTTGCATTCCTGTTTAAAGCAAAACACTTGATATACTTTATGCATAATCATACCCATAACACATTGCAGCAGGTATGTATGGTCATATTTTGTATTAGGCTCTGAAATCCATAATTTTTGCCATTGACTATTACAGGTAACTCTTGCCCAGGTGCTTGAGAAATGAGATTTTTAATCTTGTGCATAGTTATGAACAAACATATGAGGTAGCACCATTTAACTTTATCTAAGGTCTGCATTTTCTTTATTCTAAGTTCATCATAATCTGATCCTGTAGAGCAGTTTCATTACTTCACAGCATGCCATTACGTTACATTACTCTTCTTCATGAAAGGAAAACGCTAATCATTTGATCATTCCCATAACAGTAACAGACAGAAATCATTCTGAAGTTAGAAATGACACATAAATCATGTTTCAGATTACCTCACAGAAAAAGAAGCATCAGAGTGCATACCTTTGCAACTACTGTATCAATATCATTAGCACTAAACACATGCCATAAAAGTGCTATACAATTTAAAGGCATAACTAGGAATGCAATTATAGAGACACAGCGTAAGTTGCCATTAACAGCTGGCAAGATTAGCTCTCCCTGAGGTAGAGACTCATACACAGCTCATAAAATCCAATCAGATATACAAAGTTCCCATTTCTAGCTAATTATCTGTCAGAGCACATTATCAGTTTTGAATACTAGGAAAGAATTCATTCTGAGATACTGAAGTGAATATTCTCTTAAAGAATATCTGTTTTTGGAAAAACAGTTAACACTTTCTACAGCAAAGGAAATAATTTGGAAGAATAACACTGACAGATATCATAAATTAGATTTCATCAATACACATTTATTTCCTGTATTTGTTAGATAACTATTTCGATGAAAAGAATAATTAGATCTGAACTTTGTACCTTTCTTTGAATTTTGCGATTGTGGCTCATAATATTAAACAATTATACAAAACTATGTACAGGGACTCTACACATTTGGCATTATCACTGGGAAAGCATAAAACAAAATCTGTGACAAAGTTATGTATGTGTGTGTGTTTATTTACGTACATGTATGTGCGTGTGTGTGTATTGCCCATCATCAAAAATAAAAAGAGCTACAAAGCAAATACTGTAAAACTAAATTGAAAATACCAGTCACTGACAAATTAATAAATGTCTAGCAGTTAGCACAGATGACTAAAGCTATCACATGTTAATAAGTTGCCTTCAGTGCCAAGGGTGTAGGGTTTGAAACTTTTCAATTTTATTAACCCACTGTTTGACCCTGAGCAAGTCACTTAACCAGACAGTGCTTAGGTGCAATTGGAAATATGGGCAAGGCTTCTTAGTAATGTTCTTTACTGCATGCCTAGTAATGGGCGACCACGGTGGTGCAGTGGTTAGCATTGCCGCCTCACAGCAAGAAGTTCTCTGGTTCGATCCTTGGCTGGGGTGCCTTCTGTGCGAAGTCTGCATGTCCTCCCTGTGGTTGCGTGGGTTTCCTCCGGGTGCTCTGGTTTCCTCCCACATCCCAAAAACATGCTGTAGGTTGATTGGACACTCTAAATTGGCCCTAGGTGTGAGTGTGTGCATGTGTGTGCCTTCTGTGGAAGGTTGGGTGCCGGGCTGGCAACTTGACACTGTAAAACTCCACTGCCAATCATGAGCAGACAAGGTGATCTGCTGTGGTGACCCCTAACCAGGAAAAAGCCGAAAGAGAAGAAGACTGCATGAGTAGTAATGGTCTACAAGCCATCGCTTTCATATCGAAATTTGTCAATGTAAATCATGTCTGCTGTCCCAGATCTCCTTTGTAGCTTGGACATCTAATTAATTCAAAATAAAATAGCTGTTTTGCTATTTCTGTCTGTATGAGATCTATTTTGCATCTCATATGGCTAAAACTCTTAAACAGAAAATAATTATTTCTGTAAGGAGTTCTGTGGGAAATCACAATCCTGTCTAAATGCAGCAATACCACAATGCCTTGGACCTCGCACACACATACACACACACACACACACACACACACACACACACACCCACACACACACACGCATATACATATATATATATATATATATATAGAGAGAGAGAGAGAGAGAGAGAGAGACTCACTGCAAGCATCTTAAATAATGAGAAAGAGCTGAAAAAAATCAGGAAAGTTACTACATATGAAGTCTAATATGTACCCCACATTTTGAAATATTTTCCACAAGCGGAAATTTAAAAGCTTCAGTTATATTACCTGGCTTGATGGCATACAAGGATGAGACGGTGAATACAACCCCAATGACCTGAGTTAATTTACTGGGTTTGGAGATGACGAATATGGGGTAAGACTAGAGTGGAGCTTGTATTACCTCACCATTTCCAGAGGGGAGTGAATAAGGTGGTACTCACAGCTGCTGTTAGAAACTGTTAGAAAACAAGATGATTTGAGTATGCTGTCTGCAAAGTGGGCAGTGCTTTCTCTGAGTCACATGCTGATTCCCACACATACAATTGCAGCACAAGCCCTTTTTATGCCTTCCCCTTGGACGCTATGGCATGAATGGGATGGGGAAATGTGGCTAAGTCATAACAAAAAAGCCTTCATCGTTGTTTATACAATGGCCTCACAGCTGACTCTAAACCATAAACTTGAGACAGAGCTCAAACAGTGGGGAAAGAAAGGGGTATGTAGATCATACTTTGGATGATGGCTGTCAGGCATCCGAGGTCAAAGAAGTATTAAAAAGAAGCTTTATAACAGTGAATAAATGTGTGCTGTCAATACAGTTTTGTAGTGAAGCTAACAATTTTTAATAAAAAGTTTATTTGGTAATAGAGCTATACAGTCAGTATTATTGATGCATATCCAAAAAATAGTCTGCAGGACTGTTGGGCAACCAGCTGAACTTCCACAGATTATGGGGTACTGGAATAACTGCTAGTGTGTGATAAATACTCTTTTTCATTTTTGGTTTGCACAAATCCATGTAAATCCTACAGGTTCTGTCACACTATTTTGCACATTTGAATGATCATCTTAATAGTAGTAATATTTTTTAAAAGATTTTGCATACTGTCACATTCTTTTGCCACTTTCCAACAGTTCAGCAACTAAGCCTGTAGTACAGACCAACCACCTATCATTTTCAAAAATGTGTGCTCAACCCTGAAAATAATGGCCCTATTCACTTTGACAAGGGACAGGGTATTTTCGAGTGAAGGTTATCTTATAAATTAAAAGCATTATTTCTACACGTGCAGTGTCATAAAGTAAGCATGTTTACCACAGCTGAAAACAACAGATGTTAGTTCAGGCAGTAATAATTATTGTCTGGTGTCTGAGTCTTTACTCCTCTGAAAATTGCTCAGAATAAACTTACTCATTTCAATATATTGATCAGCTGCAACCTTGCTCCCTCATAATCCCTGCAAATATTTTTCTCATTTGTCTGTCTCTGATTTTGCACAATATCTATCATTTGGCCTCATATTTTGTCCTGTCTCTCACAAAATGTCATATTCCCTTGTACATTCTAGAGAAAAACAACTAGTCAATAAAGCCAGACATTACAGTTTCATACTAATTACTGTTCAGAAAATGCACGTTTATACAAAAGCTGTTGTCCCATTAATTTCATAAAAGAATTATAGTAATATTTAAAAAATACCCTGATGTTGGCCTTTGGTCTACCCATTATAGTAGGCTTTGTCCATAAACAGGCATTTTCAGTAGAAAAGATGTTAGATTGTAGCGTATAAACTATGACCATAATTGGACTTCACAAAGTTATTATGAATCCACATTCTGTTGTTATGTCATCTTTTCAAATTAATATTACTAATATTGTAAAAAGAGTCCCCAGGTGTTCCTTATTAAATCTTGCTATGCCCAGTTCTTGAGGTAGGCAGTTAACAGAAAGTAACAGTCCTACTTTTTGGCCCAAAAATGTAAGTCATGACTGCACCACAGTCATACTGGTGCTACAGCAGGTAATTACAAGAAACAAAGTCAAATATCCACAAAAACTGATGAGCAAAATGAGTAATTTCAAAACAATAACAACAATGAAAAAAGAAATACTACTTTGATCAGAAACATGGGGTCAGATTCTAAAAGACTCGCTCTCAGTGTAAGTCTGCTCTGATTCTGAAAGACCTGCTCTCATTAAATGATTTTCTTTGGTGTAAGCCCTTTCTATAAACAGGCTTACTCTGGGGGCAAGATTCCAAAAGACCTGCTTCCAGTATAAGCGGTCACTTACACTGAGAGCAGTTCTTTATGAATCGGCCCTATGGATGTGGTCTGCTGAATATCATAATGGAATGAATGGTATGCAGCTCGCACAAAGAAGCTGTTAACCTCATGATATAGTACTAGGAGTATAACAGGAAATGTCAACACAGTAATAGAGCTGTCATCTGTAGCTATGAATGTATCTAAAACCAAACAACAACAATGGCCAAAGTGACATTTACTGCATACTGGCATATATGAAATCTTTGCAGATCAGCTACAAAACCAACACTCTATAACAATGGTAATGTAATTTCACTGAGCTCCTGAAAGAGACTGTATACTTTAAAGAAATAATTTATATGATGACTATCATCTTGTATATATTTTACAAAATATTAGCATGGGTCATCTGAGTGAAACCTCACCAAAACCTCGTGATGCAATGTGCAGAATACATCACTCCTGAATAATTATCCTCTGTCGTCAAGACATGTGGCAAACCCCATCCTACACCATCAGCTAATGCCTATAGCTATTCAGGCAACCATCAACAAGCACCTCAGTATTTGCTCCAGCATCTTCAAATTCTAGACTCATGACACTAGAGCAATCAATAATAAAAAACACTAACTGAACTACTGGGGTATAGCTATTAACAGTCTTTAAACCTACGATGTATTTGTGAACAGATGAATTTTGATGAAATCTGAGAAAAATGAATGGCTTATGAAGATAAATGTACAGAACAACACATCAGAATAGAATCTTCCTGCCCAGATAGTTGCTAAAATGTCATACCTACAAGGAGTTAGACATTCAGCAGTCTAACAGATGAAAGGCTAGGTATAAAAAAAGAAAAAAAATTCACCGATACTATAGCTTGGTATTATTTTATAACAGGTCAATGTTTTTTTTTCTGTCTGGTTTTAAACTCTTTCTGTGTATTTGTACTTTATTCTATAATTACTGAGTTTCAGTGTCAATGAGATTAGTCCTTTCACTTTTTGACAGTTGGTGATCTTCTTAAAAAAATACTTATAACTTTAAGAAATTGTTATAGATTAGTAGAAATTTTGTAGTTTGTACTTGAAGTTATAGTTCAAAGAGATCTGCAAAGGAGAGACATTCAGGCACATTACAAACTGGCATTTTGAAAGAATATGTATCAACCTTCTTTAGTCTGGTTTTCAAGCTACATAAATGAAGCAGTCGTGAGTCCAAAAATAAATTATTCATTATTACTCTGCACTACAGAAGCAGTAAGTAATGTACTACATGTTTTTTTCATTTCTCTCGGCTGGGATGCTTTAGTCAATGGGAATTTCTCTAAATTATCCAAGTGTGTGTGTGTGTGTGTGTGTGTGTGTGTGTGTGTGTGTGTGTGTGTGTGTGTGTGTGTGTGTGCGTGTGTACATGTATGTATGTGCATGTGTGCACGTGTGTGCATGTGTGTGTGTGTGTGTGTGTGTGTGTGTGTGTGTCTGTGTGTGTGTGTGTGTGTGCACGCCTATGGGTGTGTGAGTGTGTGCACGTGCACGCATGTGTGCGTCTATGTGTGTGTGTGTGTGTGTGTGTGTGTGTGTGTGTGTGTGTGTGTGTGTGTGTGTGTGTGTGTGTGTGTGGGTCTACCTTGGAAGCTCAAAGTTTCAAAACTTCGAACTTCATATGGTCAAGACCATAACATTGAAGTTTTGAAACTTCGAATGGTGTAAATGGAGATTGCCGTACAACACAGAATGGGAAATTTATAGTTCTCTTCACTGCAGTGTGATCTCATAGTTGGTATATTTAATTAGGAAACATTAAAAAGAATTGCTTTTATTTATTTTTTTTTTAATTGAAGTTTCGAACTTTCAGAACTTTGATGTTATGGTTTTGACTATATGAAGTTCGAAGTTTTGAAAGTTTGAGCTTCCAAAGTAGGTCCATATGTATGTGTGCGTGTGTGAGTGTGTGTGTGTGTGTGTGTGTGTGTGTGTGTGTGTGTGTGTGTGTGTGTGTGTGTGTGTGTGTGTGTGTGTGTGTGTGTGTGCGTGCGCACATGGGTGCATGCCTGGGTGTGTGAGAGTGAGTCTGTGTATGAGTGTGCACTATGTGAGTGAAGATAAGTGTTTCTGCAGTAGAGCAGTGTCCCATTCAGGTTAGTTCGCTGTCGTGCACACATTGAGGAATGTCAGAGCTTAGGCTATGGCTCACACACTTCTGCATTGGATTAAGTGGGTAATTAAAGAAAGAGTGAATAAATGAATGAATGAACATTTTATTTAGTTGTTAATTAGGTTACTGTGGCATACTGGGATAATAGTTTTAAAAGCAAGCTGGAATTCTCTGGTAATGTATTTTTGAATTTGCTTCTGATATAGGTGATTTGAATCACTCAATGTTTGTTTAGAAAAATTATAATATGTGGATTTTCTTGTTCATCTTTTAAGCTATTATTAATTAGGCTTTTGCTTTTTATGAAATAGCTCACGTTAGCCTTATGCAACTGTTATGCAGTTTAGACATGATCTGTATCATCCAGACAACAACACTACTGTTGTAACATAGTAGACTAGTAGTTTTTGCAGTCGTTCTGTCTGTTTTTCCCATTTAGTCCACAATTCTAATACACTTTTCCCACCCTCTCACCTTTATTTTTCCATTCTCAGTCAGCATTACCTCCCCTGTCTCTTTTTTCTTCCAAGCCATCACAATCGTCATCACTGCCTTGTACATGCACTATAATTGTGTATAAATATTATTATATTATAAATATATTTTTGATGATATTGCACATTTTTGGCATTTATTTTATTTATTTATTTATTGCATTTGTTTACCGGGATGCATCCACTGGGCCTAAAAGAATCCATTTTCAGTGGAGGCCCAGGGAGAAAAGCTCCAACGAGATACAGAAAAAATATAAACATTAATTAGTACAGAAGCAGAAACAGTGATACAGATAGTAAATATAGTAACATTATGAGCACCAGTTGTTAACATGTGAGTTCCAATTTCACCTTCTGAAAACTTTGTTAGCTTGTGATTCCTTTCCCCATTAGTAATTTGCAGATCTGTGAATCAGATGTTAGGTATAGAGGTCCCAACACAGAGCCCTGAGGAACACCACTAGTCACCTTCATGCTTACCGAAGAAGTACCAGCTGACCTCACTGCCAGGTATATTATCAGGTCCCATGGATGATGCATTTTGTGTTTTAGAGAGTACTTTTACCAAATATGATGTGGTTATGAATGAAGGTTTGATATTGTGTGAGATGTGTGGGTTTTGTATATTTCTTTTGAGGGTGATATTTGCATGGAATTTGTTAGCTAGTATATTGGCTATATCTGCTGGATCAGAGTAGGTGATGCCATTTTGAATACATTCTTAGAAATGTTCAGTATTATTCCTTAATATTCTAATAACAAATGAAGGATTTTTAAGTGTCTTTAGTTTCTGAAGCTAATCTAAGTTCATGGGATTCCTTTGTTTTCCTAATGGTACTTTTTAGTTCTTTTAACATTTTAATGTTAACAATGATTTGAGGGATTTTATAAGGTTCATAAGTAGGTACTAGGCTATCGGCCCTAGGGCCTATACAAGCCTAGCCAAAAAGGTACCCTGGCTTTCGCCACCCAAGAAAATTATTTTCCTGTGCCCCTGTCAAGCAGAGCCACAGAGGTGATCCCCGGGGTGAATTTCTTATTTCTCATCCAATCATCAAGATTTTTCTCGAAGAGTGCTAATGAGGAGCTTTGATTGATATAGATAGGTAGCTTGTTCCAGAGTATGGGAAGTCTCTGGGACAGGAATCTATCCCTCCAGCATGTTCTGTTTATTGTGGTGACAAGGTTTAAGTCCCTAGAGCATGTAGCCCAGAGGGATTGGGATTTCTTTAAGTGGAGCATGTCCAACAGCTCTGGGTTTGACATAACTTTGTATGTTAGGCAGAGATCGCCTCTGAGTAGGCGATATGTGATGGCGTAAAGCTGGAGTTTTTTGAGACGGTCTGCATAGGTCATCTGTTTGAGGCCAGTAATCCTCTTTGTGAGGTATTTCTGTGGCCTTTCCAGTTGTTGTAGCTGTCTTGTGAGGTACATACCAAAGGGGGCGTTGTACTCTATAATGGGTCTAATGAGTGCCGAGTAGAAGGGAACAATAACCTCTTTTTTCCTGGATGAGAAACCTATTGTGATGAGGTGTGCCACGTAGAAGGATTTCCTGACTACTGTGGTGATGTGATTATCAAAGGAGAGACTACTGTCCGCCTGTGTCCCAAGGTCTCTTATCACACTTTCGGTGTTTAGACTACCACCTATCTTTTGTCATAAAGTTTAAGATTTTTTTTCTTTTATTGCTTCAGTGTTTTGTGCAATAAAACTGTAGGAAGCCAGCTGCTACAAATGTAGAAATTTGCAAACTTCAGCTATAAAGCAGAATATGTCCTTTTTTGTTCATCAGCTGAAGGCCCAATAATGTCTGGTACCAGATCGAGGGCTGGCACTGCATTAACTAGCTGCTGCACTGATTCTGTCCCACTCCCCTTTTTTATACCACTAACTTGTTGAGGAACTTTGTAGAAATGATGGCTTATTTAATTTATAATAGTCTACTGAGTTGGGTTAACACTTACCATATAAAGTGTTTTTCTTCAGGTTCTCTGTAGCTCTGAAATATTAAATTGATACAGTAGAAGTAATTCAGACAGTAATATGGTACATTCTTAGGAAGTATTTCTTAGGCTGGATTGTCAAGACTACAAGAAATCATCCTTATATTTCTACCAGATGTAAGCTAGACTAGACCCAAGTACACGTGGATATGTAAAGTTCTCACTTCAGAAGACAAGGCTGGGTCCTACAAACTGATTACTACAGGCCATTTCTAAACCTTTCATTTCTAAACAATGTAAAGGAGAAGTTTGATTTAGTGTATCACAAGTACTACTAGTCATATCACAGATTCATGGATCCCTTTCCATCTGTTTTTTTTTTTAAGATTCATACCAAAATGATTCTATCTGTCATTGATGACATTCACAAATGCGGACACCATAAAATATGTTGTGTAATTGCCCCAGATTATATCTTAGCTGTTAAAAATACTGCGGATCTTTGGATTTTAGCAGACTGCCTAAAGACAAGGTGAAAGAGTCAAGAGACATGGTCAACACTATGCAAGATCAAAAGGTCAATGCACTGAGAAGTGCAAAGGAAAGGCCACCACCCTATTTGGAAAGAGTATAGAAATGCATAAATGATACTGTAGTGTGAACCAAGCAGGCAGCTAGCAATCAATGCATATGCAAACGACCTGCATGACATAAATAGTAGTAGTATCAAATATAAAGATAACTATAATGAGCTCAAAGATTGTCTAGAGAAAGTGTGTTACATTGCAGTTACAGTGGTGCTTTAGCCAAAATGAGTCTAGCATGCTACAATAAAGCTACAGCTCATGTTTACTAGTTGCTTCTAGTTGCAACACACACACACACTCACGCATGCACACATGCACACATATGCACACACATGCACACACATGCACACACACATGCACACACACACACACATTCACATACACACACACACACGTGGATGTGCGCACACACACACACACACACACACACACACACACACACACACACACACACACACAACCACACACACACACACATGCAAACACTGACACACACACATTCACTATACCACGTAAACCACATTCCTAAAAACGTTTCTACACTGACACACACATACACTATACCACGTAAATCACATTTCTAAAAAAGTTTCTACTACTCTTATAACAAAACAGCACTCTTAACTGCTTCCATGAGTAATAATGGGCTGCACTAACAGCAGTTAGGACAGAACAGGCCAGAATTATAACATGATTCTTAGATCAGTCACAGAGTACAGGGTTAAAATCTAATCATTCTTGGTAGTAAATGATTATTTATTTATTTATTTATTCATTGTTAACTTACTGTTTGATGATTGGGAAGGATGACTGGTTTGCTTGACACTTTTCAGCCACTAACAATCCATGGCAGCAAATATAGTAGTTTTACAGCATGAAATCAATGCATAGTTTATCAGTATAGACAATATATAAGTAGCACATAGTTTATCATACATTTACAACATGCAAGGATGTGTATAGTTTATTTTATTTATTTTATTTATTTTATTTATTTTACATTTGTTGACCGGGATAGTCCAGCTGGATACATATCCGTTTTCAGTGGAGGCCCGGGGAGAAAAGCTCCAAAGAACAGAGGTACAAGAGCACATATTCCAAACAATACAATGGAAATTAGACATTTAGTATAATATGTTGAGTACTCTTCTAATATTGGAAAAGCTCCAAAGAATAGTGGTACAAGAGCAAATATTCCAAACAATACAATAGAAATTAGACATTTAGTACAATATGTTGAGTACACTTCTAATATTGGATAAGAACAATAAGTAATAAAAAAAAGATGGAATCCTGGGAAAAAAGGAGTTGGTTAGATGGATTGTAAAGGTTATAAGGTGCACCCATTTGAGTTGGCTAGGCTAGGCCGTTTGGGGTCAAGGGCATGTGATATTAATCAGGGTTAGGGCATGGGCATAACCATTGGGTTTTTAGAAACGCTCGGAGGTGAATTTTAAATTGGTCCAGAGTGGTCATTACATGGTGGTTATTACAGAAAGAAACAAATTAGCAATAGGACAGAACAGCACACTAAGATAATATATATTCACAATATAAACAAAGGCAATGCATTTATTTATTAAGAGACTTGTCTATCATGCTGTTATCTTTTTTAAGCCTAAAATATTGTATATACAGTGGAAAGAAAGATTAATCATTGCTTTGGTAACAGTTGCTTTTAGATTCTGTGTGAAAGTGTTTTTCTTTTTTTTAGTGCTCTTTTAAATTGTGTAGTGGTTTCTTGATTTTTTACTTCAGTAGGCAAGTGGTTCCAGGTGGAGTTTTCAAGTCTACAGAAGGTTTTCTGTCTGACAGTAGTTTTAAATGGAGAAATGATCAAGCTATGACTGCTACCCGGGGGGGCTTCTGAAATCATAGCTGCTTTCCTTAATATTAAGTTTACATTTAAAGCAGTAATCTTGATTTAGTATCTTGACGATAAGGGTTCTTGGGAGACATGTTGCCCTGTTGAGCACAGATAACCAGTCTGTGTTTTCAAGCAGCATGCAGTGATATATAAGTCTGCCTGACAAAAGGGTAAATCTACAAATTCTGTTCTCTGCTATTTTAATTGTTTTGGTGTTCTGAGATGAATGTAGCACTAAAAAAGGGAGACCATATTCTAGTATGGATAATAGAATATTGTAGTTACAGCTATTCTGACTGCAGGTGACAGAAGATGGCTGAATTTATAGCAAAGGTTTAACTGTGTTAGGATTTTAGTAGTGAAAACATCTGTATGTGCTGTAAAGGAGAAGGAAGGGTTGAGAGTAAGTCCTAAATTTTTCTGTACTGTAACATTAAGAGAAGTATGTCTTTTGTGGTCTAATATTAGTAATGGAGGAAGACCAAGACATTCTTTTAGAGAACCATGGCACTGTTTTTTTTTTCTTTGAGTCGATTTGTACCTTGGTGAAAAAGGGCCCACTACAGAGATGGTTGAAGCGGTCTGGCAATTTGTTTTGTAGGTCAAGTGTTTTTTTCATGGATTGCAGTAGTAAAATGTCATTTGCACACAGCATTGTGTTGAGATTTTGGAGTTCAAGAGAGAAGTGATTTACAAAGAGTAAGGAAGGAAATGGGCCTAGTACAGATCCTTGGGGGACTGGGAAAGACGGAACTAATGGCATACTTCTCTTAGCAACAGGGCCTAGGCGTGATGAGGCAATATCAGCATGGAGCATTCAAAAAATTAACCCCTTCAGCACTATAAGTCTGTGATCTCAATGATAGGTTTGACTTTATACAACTCCAGGATGTAATCATTGAGAGAAGGCAATCTCTTTTACAAGTTTGCGTATACTATTCATTAGTGTTTAATAGTTTTTAATTCCTACTCTTAGAAAACTAAAATCATTAAAACAAATCCATGGCCGGCTAACATCTACCTGAAATCAGCTGGACGTATAAGTGAATTTAAGTACACTTTTATCTGCTCTTTTGCATATAGTATTGTATTTAATTTATTTATTTTTGTTTTTCACTGAATATTAACTCAACTGAAGTTGTGGCTGTCTCTCTACAGAGTACTTTTTTAGAATTTCTGTGTAGCCATTGATAGCAGTGGGGGATAGTTTCAGCTCATCACTAACATCCTGTCTTGCCTTATATAAGTGGTACATTTTGAGTTATCTCTGCTTAATATCAGAGCTTTGGCCAGCTAACATCTACCTGAAATCAGCTGGACGTATAAGTGAATTTAAGTACACTTTTATCTGCTCTTTTGCATATAGTATTGTATTTAATTTATTTATTTGTGTTTTTCACTGACTATTAACTCAACTAAAGTTGTGGCTGTCTCTCTACAGTTAGTTCCCCACTCACCCTCCCTGTCCTTGTTTTGGTATTAATGTTGGTGGCTTTGAAATTGCCCGCCCCTCTTGTAGATTTGTATTTGGATACTCCTTCTGGGTCCATCTCATTTGCTCACTCAACTGAGTGCAGTGAGATCATATTCTGATTTTAGGCACTCCTACTGTGTACAAAGAGAGCATTTGGGAAGACAACCCCTGTAGCCTCTTAATCCTGCTCTGTTCCTTCCCTCAAAAAAAAAAAAAAAAAAAAAATATATATATATATATATATATATATATTATTCATCTGCTCTTACTGTAACTGTCTTAGTTGCTCTTCTGCATGCTATCTGTTCAGTCGCTCTTACTCTGCAACTTATTACTGCTTGTTAGTAGCCTTCTAATTTACTGCCTTCTGCACTTGTTTTTTAGTCATTTGTTAACTTAATTGCATTTATTTGAACTGTATTTGCCGTAGTGTTGCTACACGCTCAGGTGTGCTGGCCTGCACTACAATTTGAATTGTATTTACTGCTGTTTTAGCTGCTTTTCTGTAACAAAAAAAAAATCTAAGCTTGTTTCCTGCATTTCCTGTAACTATCAGTAGGAGTTGTAAGCACTAGGTAGCCTATCTACCATGGAAAGAGTGGGTTTTGGCCCTGAAATTGTAGTTCATTGGCCATTTGGGCAGTTTTTCCATCTCTTTCTACTTTCTGGTTAAAAACCTGTTTTGCGTTTGGTCCCCGCCTTTCCTATAACTAGTGTAATCCAGGTACAGATTTGCTGTATCCAGGACTGTTGGTAAGCTTCTGAGCCCCCCAAGCCCTTCTGTGATGGAGAGAAGCCTTCTAGCTTATCAGTGGGAGTGGTAAGCACTAGGTAACCTATCTACCACAGGAGGAGTGGTTTCTGGCCCAGAAATTATAGTTTATTGGCCATTTGGGAAGCTTTTCCATCTCTTTCAACCTTCTGATCTAAAAGCCTGTGTTTGCGCTTGTTTCCTGACTTTACTTACTAGTCTAGTCCAGGTACAGATTTGATGTATCCAGGACTCTTTGTAAGCTTCTGAGTCCCCCAAGCCTTTCCGTGTTGGAGGGAAGCCTTCTATCTTATCAGTGGGAGTGGTAAGCATCAGGTAGCCTATCTACCACAAGAGGAATGGTCCCTGGCCCAGAAATTGTAGCTATCGGCTGTTTGAGCAGTTTTTTTCCATCTCTTTCAACTTTCTGGTTTGAAAGCCACACTTGTGCCTGTTTCCCACCTTTCCTATGACTAGCCAAATCCCATTACAGAGTTGCTGTATCCAGGATTGTTAGTAAGCGTCTGAGCCCCCAAGCCTTTCTGTGCTGGAGGAAAGCCTTCTAGCTTATCAGTGGGAGTGGTAAGCACTAGGTAGCCTATCCTCCATGGGAAGAGTGAGTTTTGGCCCAGAAATTGTAGTTTATTTGGCCATTTGGGCAGTTTTCCATCTCTTTCACCTTGCTGGCTTAAAAGCCTACGTTTGCACTTGTTCCCCGCCTTGTCTAGTCCAGGTACAGATTTGTTGTATTCCAGGACTCTTTGTAAGCTTCTGAGCCCCCAAAACTTTCTGTGTTGGAGGGAAGCCTTCTAGCTTATCAGTGGGAGTGGTAAGCATTAGGTAGCCTATCTACCACAAGAGGAGTGGTTCCTGGCCCAGAAATTGTGGCTATTGGCTGTTTGGGCAGTTTTCTTCCATCTCTTTCAACATTCTGGTTTAAAAGCCACACTTGCGCTTGTTTCCCACCTTTCCTGTAACTAGCCTAGTCCAGATACAGAGTTTCTATATGCAGGACTGTTGGTAAGCATCTGAGCCCCGCAAGCCTTTCTGTGTTGGAGGAAAGCCTTCTAGCTTATCAGTGGGAGTGGTAAGCACTAGATAGCCTGTCTACCATGAGAGGAGAGGTTCATGGCCCAGAAATTGTAGTTTATTGACCATTTGGACAGTCTGTCCGTCTCTTTCAACTTTCTGGTTTAAAAGACCACATCTGCGCTTGTTTCCCATCTTTCCTGTAACTAACCTACTGGTAGCACTAGAAAGCCTTAAACTGATACAAGCCTTCTAGCTTAGGAGAGAGACTTTGGAGTGATTAATTATCAGTTTTCTGTACTTTCTTGCTGTACTTAACTGTTTTGTGCCTAAACACAGATTTTCCAACATTTATTGTGATTTCAAAGCTTGTTTTATTCTCATATTGTACTTATTTGGCTGCCTGCACTTTTAAAAAGTTGTTTTTTGTTTAAATAATTTGTTTAATGGTTGTAGGCTACACACTAAGTGTGATAGCCTTTTCTGATTGTTTGTAGTCGTTTAAAGCTATTTTAAGTATATTTTTGACTATTTTTGCCTTATCTTTTCAAAACAAAAAAAAACAAAAAAAAATCCTTGTTTCTCACCTTTCTAAGCTAATATAGTCCAGTTTTCAGGGCTGTGATACTAGTTTTTGAGTTGCCCATACCTTACTTGGATAGAAGGAAGTTTCTCTGTTCACCTGTGAGAGAGGGGAGCTTTGAGCAACCTATCTGTCCCTGGAGGAGTGGTTCCAGCCCAGAAATTAGTAGTTTATTGGTCATTTTGGGCTAATTTCTATCTCTTTCATTTCCCTACTATAAAAATTGCGTTTGCACGGTTTTGCGCACCGGGCAGTGCTGGCTAGATATGGTTAAATTATTCCTGGCTCCACTAAGTCTCCTCTTCAGTTTTCCCTTGAAACTAGTCTAACTCTCAACCTAAGCACTCAAGAAGCATCTTACAGCCCAGCACTTGCTCAAACCTAAGAGCAAGCACTAATATACCCTGACACTAATTGCTCAGCAGGGCAAGGCTCTTTATTCACCCCTCACCAACCAAGCGACTAAGCAGCTCACCCTACTATTCAGGCATGACCAAAGGGCAACTTCAGGTGCACTCTCCAGACCAGCTGGTGAATCTGGGTATCCTGAGGGAATGTTACAACTGCCTCATGTACACAGACAACCCTCTGCTCCTACCACAAAACACTAACATATGCGAGAGATGCAATTATATAGTCAAACTGGAAGCTAAGAGGTCTCCACCCAAGACTGGAACAGACAATCAAGAGGAGAAGGTTAACACTTGCACCACAACTCCAGCCTCACACAGCCCTACTAAAACAGCACTAGCAAAAAATACACATAAATACACAAAATCATACTTGGAAGCTCTAAATAAAAACCTGCAAAAGCATCAGAGACCTCCAAAGCAGACACCCAAACAACCTGCACTTCCCGTTACAAACCAGACAACACATAAAACACAAAATCAGTGTGTCGCACAATCACAGCCCTTAAGGCGAAATAACATACTTAACACACTAGTAATAGGTGACTCTATAGTCAGGCACACTGACATCCCACTCACTAGGCTGGACAAGCAGAAGGTTACTGTTAGCTGCCTGTCAGGAGCCAGAATCTGCCACATAACACAAGAACTCAGGTCACTCCAGAACAAGTACAATTATGACTCTGTCATTGTTCATGTTGGTGTGAATGACCTGAGATGTACCTCCCTGCACTACATGAAAAGAGACATGGAAGAGCTCTCTGATGATGTAGCCCAGGCTGGTATGACCCTGACCCTGAGTAGCATCCTGCCCTCACCAAGAATGATACCTCAGTATAAAGAAAAAATGATCAGTTTCAACAATTGGCTAAGCTTCTGGTGTCATTCAAAGGGGATCCAGTGTCTGTCAGCGTGGGACGACATGCTCGATAAGCCACGTTGCTTCGCAAGAGATGGCTTGCACCTGTCACCCCTAGGCTTTTGAATACTGGCCAAGGCTTTTGCTGCCCCCATAGTGCCTTTTTTAGGCAAGGCTGAAACGTCAAACCCACCTCCGTAAACAGCATAATTAACAAAAAACTGAGGGTTATGCTACTCAACGCCAGGAGTTTAAATCTCAAAATGAATGCGCTCAAAGCACTCCTCAGTATGGAGAACATTGACATCTGTGCAGTAACTGAAACCTGCTTCAAGGCTCCAGAGATCACCCCAGCACTAGCGGGCTACAACTCATACCACACGTTTCAGCCACAGAACACAGACCGAAACACAAAAGGAGGAGGTGTATCCATATTCATCAAGGATACCTACACCTCCAGGTTAGTGGCACAGCATGATACCTCTGAGATCATCCATGTGCAACTAACATCAAGCAAATCTGCAATGCAAATTGTGGCCTGCTATAGATCACCCTCCATGAACTAGGACCACCACTCCACCTTTCTGGAGACACTGGAAAACATGAAGGTCCTACCAAACACCCTGATATTGAGAGATTTCAATTACCCTACCATTCACTGGGAGAACTACTCAAGTACAAATTCCCAGGCCCAGCACTTCCTGGAATTCATCAACTCAAATGCCCTAGATCAGCTGGTAAACTCCCCTACCAGAGGTGAAAACATATTGGACCTGGTCATCACCAACATGGGCGACAGGTGTTCCACACCAGAGGTCAACCCATCACTGGTTAGATCAGACCATAAATTAATCACTCTGGATGTCCACACCCCACCACCACCCACAACTAAGGAAACCACAGTAAAAAACTTTTCTAAAGCAAACTTCACCTTACTTAAGACAGAGGTGGTAAGTTTCACAGCCCCCACGCTAAAGGATAACGCTGCCCAAGATGCAGAAACCTTTACAAATGCATTCTATGAGCACATAGAAGGATGCACGGATTGTGCCATCCCTAGCAAAACCAAGACTCACTCCTCTAAGAGAAGGAAACCAGTTTGTTGGACCCCTGCAATAAACAGGCTATACAATAGAAGGAGGAAACTATTTCAGAAAAAAAGCAAATCCCAAGAAGGAAAGACATCCCTGATCAGTATCAGTAAGAAACTGAGGTCCCTCATGAAATCATCTAAGGTTAACTTTGAAAGAAAAATAGCCAAGGATTCAAAAGATAACCACAAAGCCTTCTTTAGCTATTTTAAGAATCTAAATAGCAACTCGCAGATGTGCACTGAACTAGTGCAAAATAGCACAAAATATACTGAACCTACTGATATTGAAAACATCCTGGCAGATAAATTTAGTGCAAACTTCACCCCCCTCTAGCCTTTAAAAGGGCCCACAACAATACCAGAAAAGTGTAGTGTCCCAAAAATCACAGATGCACAGGTGAAAACAGCCCTTTCAAAAGCCAAAAACACAGTGTCAATGGGACCAGATGGTGTCCCAGGCTGTATCTTGCATGAACTACAGAATGAACTAACCCCTCCCCACCTAAACACGCTGTTCATCCTCAGCCTCTCCACAGGCTAAGTGCCAATAGAATGGCACACAACAACAGTTATTCCTCTCTACAAAGGAGGGGCCACAACTGACCCTGGTAACTATCACCCCATAAGCCTGACTAGCCTGGTCTGCAAGGCTATGGAGCACATCATCATGGAACTCATTAACAAAGACACTGGGAACCTCCAAACACTTGACCTGACTCAGTTCGGCTTTGTTAAGGGCAGATCATGCCTACTAAACCTGGTTGACAGACAGTCACCAAGGCCATAGATGAGGGAAAGGTGGTTCACACAGCCTACCTTGACCTTGCCAAGGCTTTCAACACCATTTCCCACTCGGGTGTTACAGAAAAACTCACCAGCCTGAACATAAACCCCTACGTCACAAGATGGGTTGCCATCTGGCTTACAGACAGAACTGACACGGTAAGAATAGTGGGCTCCAGTTCCGACTCTAAACCAATTAGAAGTGGTGTCCCTCAAGGCTCGGTCCTGGGACTCCTACTGTTTGGCATATACTTCTCAGAAGTACAGGCAAACACAGGAGGACTATGGCTAAACAAGTTCGCCGATGACTGCAAACTGGGAGCCATAATTGACTCTCCGGTTGACACCGACATCCTCCAAAAGGGCCTTACTGAGATGGACACCTGGTGTCAAAGTCATGACCTCAAGCTAAATGCCAAAAAATGCATAGTC